>NW_015629065.1:1266571-1279658 GCF_001515625.1 Sinocyclocheilus rhinocerous
AATATTCAGATGTGTCCAGCGCATTTTATGGAGGACTGTTTCCTGATCCTGGTAGTGTAGACTACAATGCCGGCTGTTCTGACTCACAGACTGTAAGTATGTTTTTTTATATATAAAAATAAAAAAAAGAGCAGTGTAGAGTAGCTCTTGTTGTTTGTCATTTCTCCGATCACAAATGCAGACATGGTTTTATGTTTACGCGGCGCGATGCAACGCGTAAAAAGACAGTATAAGTCATTATAATCCGTAATTATGTCCCCAATGGATGCAACAAATGCCTCATTTATAATGGGCTTTATTGGTTTTGTCTCATCGCTCCGGCAGGACACGGCATCACAGTATGGTAAGGGGCGTAACATTTCCGTCACATGCTTGAGGTATTCGGCCAATCACAACGCACTGGATAGCAGGCCAATCGCAGCACACCTCGCTTTTCAGACCGATGAGCTTTGTAAAAATCGACGCGTTTCAAAATGGAAAATAATGTGTTTTTTTAACCTTAAACCGCATAAACACATTTCATTACACCAAATACACAAAATAATGTTCTTTTTAGCAACATCATATGACCCCTTTAAGACAAATGATTGGATGGCATTTACTCTACCTCCAAAGGTTGTCATGTGAGGTCTATGTGAACAACTTTTGTGAGATGTTTTGAAAATTTATTTATTATTGAAATGATCTAATTTGGCCGTTTTTCTTCTTCTCCCTCCTCCCTAATCAGAAAACCTGTGAGGTAATAGGAGTGCAGGACCTATAATTGTTAAAAAATTCTATTCTTGCAGTCTAAATCCAGTCAGCCAAGGTTTCTGAGTGAATATGAATCTTCACTTATTTCTCACTGGACAGAATATTTTATCAGAGCACATTTGGATCTCCCGTTCGCTGTATATTTTAAAACTATCTTTTATGCCACTTTGCCCATATACTTTAATTTACTTTTGTCTTCTTTGAAGCTGCACACTGTTTCAGTGACTTAATAAGGATTCTGTATAACCTGTGCTCTGAAAAACACACTTAACTGGCACAAAACAGGTCTCACTCTAACCGTCATCGTAGCACACGGTGCTGTGACATTGCTCAGTAATTAAGACACTCTGTCATGTAGAGACAAACTCCCATCCTGTATTCATCATGGCATAGCAGAGATGAACCCAAACACAAGAGTTCAGCTGCCAAGCTTTGGGATCTTCATTTATCTGCAGGTTTAATTGTCTGGATGCACTTCCTCCAGTCATTAACCACAAAAGCTCAAACTTGGGTGTAAGGGGTTGACTAGAGTCTTCCCCTCCACCGCTGGAGCTTTAATTAAAAGAGTGGAATGGGCTGGACTGGGTGCAAGGAAGTAGTAATTGGCCCTGGAGGCATTGTGTGCTGTGATAGAGACAGTGTAATCACACTCTTGTACAGTGCTTCCTATTACACTGATTCAGAAACCCTTGGCTCTGTTACAAACATCTAGATGGCTGCGGTCCATCAATTGGATGATAAAAGGGCAAATAGTAGATTAACAAAAGATTGATATATTCATTTAAATCAAGTCACGAAGTGGTATATGCAAAATGTCATAGGCCATACAAGACCTACGTGTGTGTTTTTATTGAAGGATGAAAAACTTCCATCTTCCATCAGACAGAGATTTTGTTCAGAAAGTTTAGTAAAGGATGTGTTTAGTAAAGTACATCTAAAGATATTGTATAGGTTTTATCTTTCTGTATGTAATTATATCTTTGGGCATTTTGGCTTTATATGTCAGTTTGAGGAGAGACAGAGAATGCTACAGGAGAAGGGATGCAAAGAGCCGCTTTTAAATATGTTTATTAATTGACTTACCTGTTTTTTATGGATTTTACACTCATTTTAGTCATAAAAAAGTATAGCCTTTGATGCTGACGTGATATCAAACAAATAATAAAATAAAAAATATAGCTGCAAGCAGCGATGGCGGGCCCAAGCCGTCAGTGCAAACGCCATCCCGGAGGCATCAGGAGAACGGTGCACAGCGGGCACATGCATTTACAGTAACCGTCTGAGGATGCGATAGAAGAGGAGAGAAATGAAGCGCAGTTGTGCAATATGTAGGTGCACTACCCTGAAGGCTATGGCTCCGACACAAAACAGATTTTTAATAAAAACAGACAGCGTAAGCAGGGCTTCTATATTCCACAGGAGTGAGATATTTTGTCTTCATAGAAAATACAAGAGTTTAGACTCTGGAATTCTCCCTAATTAGCCTTTTGTGATGTTCGTGTTTATTTAGCTGCGCACACAGTTCTGAAGGCCGAACGTAGCACCAAAATACATACAGAATTTTTCTTGTCAGCCTTAATAATTTTTAAATCAGGCCTGCAGCTGAAGGGATTTCACTTGTTTTGTAATAAAGCTTGCCACACTTATGAAAGAACTTCAAGTAGCAGCATTAGGTATTTTCACAGGATTGTGCATGGCGCTGCCCTGCGCTGAGATCTTTCTCAACCATCTGATCAAATCAGGCCATTACATTTTACTGTTTATCAAAGTACAGTACACAATCGCACGCTCACAGCTCAGTCCTGATGCCTTAAGGTGCAAGTTTGTTGTGAAGAGGAGCATCGGTTGTCTCCCCAAACACACCCCTTTGATTAGCCTGTTTGTGCAATGCTGAGCGCTTTTAATGGGGGTTGTGTTGCAGGTCGGCCGTTTGGTGTACTTTCCATTGAATCTCTGCCCACACACACCGTCCACTGCCCCAACGGGGCCCTCATCCGCTCTTCCTTCATCTCTTCTCCGATTAGACTCATCCTTATGGAAGCTTTTCTTTAGATACTTTAAACACAGAGAAATAGGAATAAGACTGTGTTTTACAGCCTTGCCCGTGGCACCAAATGATCTCTGACTCTTTAATCACCGCTAAATGCTGTCAGAGGGCCACGCAGTGAGAGACTGTCTGCGGCGAGTCTGAAACTAAACGCAGAAGAGACGGGCCGAGATAATGGGCTTTAGGAGGAAATGTGCTGAGGCGTCTCGCTGTGGGGGGAAAAGAGTCTTTGAGTCTTCAATGGCAACATTTTGTGCTGCTTCTGAGCACCAGAGAAAAAGACTTGTGCAAATTAAGCTCTGTCTAGATTTCCACTTTATTTGTCCTCCTCCGCAATGATTCAGAATGGCTGCAGATGAAGAGGCCGGCGGACTTGGATTTGCCGTGTTGAATGGGAGGGAAACTGTTTGCGTCCCAGTTTGAAAGTGAAGCGCTCACTTTGTGGCTGATGGGGAGTTGACGAGGTCCGGGGGCCGATGAGTGAGGCAAATGGTGGATGTGTTGTGTTTTTCTGCTCTTTTTCTCTCATCAGCGTGGGAGAGCTAAGAGAAGCGTGATGAGTGCTGATTGACTACGAGCGGAGCAGACGATGAGCGGCTCATCCGTCTTCACTGACCTCCCGCAGGTTTCCTGCCTTTAATGTGCCCTGGTCATTTGTGTGGTGTGAGAGCTCAACCGACAGGAGAACTCATCCGTAGCAGATTTACTTAAATCAATAACGTGCCTCCTGCCCTCTTTGAGCTACTTAATGCGGCCTACGTCGCACCTCCTGGGAAAGACTCGCCACAGCGCCAGTTCCAGGACCCCCCTCTGTGCCAAGCTGTCTTCTCGAAGTGCTGATCATCCACCTCGTGTTTGTCTGGCATAGACGACGGACGCTAGTGTCTCGCAGCACACAGTCTTCATTAGGGCTTCATCCACTTTCAAAATAGCCTTCTGAGCTTAGTCAAGCATCTGGCACTTCAGTGGTTAAATATGGACTAGTTTCTGAGGTTGTTTAAATCAGTGTTTCCCAACCTTTTTTTAGTCGCGGCACCCTTTGGAAATCATATGGTACTGTATATTGTATATTGCTTTGGATGAAACCATCATCTAAATGACAGATACTATTCATAAATGTTGAATCTGTAAGAATTTGAAATTATGTTTTTGAAAAAAAAAAGTCGCTATGCTCACTTATTTCATTAAAAATACAGACAAATTTAATATTTATTTACATTAAATAGTTGTTTTCTATTTTAATATGTTTTAAAATGTAATTCATTATTGTGATGGCAGAGCTGAATTTTCAGCAGCCATTATTCCATGCTTAGTCACATGATCCTTCAGAAATCATTCTAATATGCTGATTTGGTGCTAAAAAAAAATTGAATATGATACTGTTGTTTTCAGGATTCTTTGATTAATAGAAAGTTTGAAAGAACAGCATTTATTTGAAATAGAAATATGTGACCCTGGACCACAAAACCAGTCATAAGGGTAAATTTTTTTAAAGGGTCAATCATCTGAAAGCTGAATAAATATGCTTTCCATTGATGTACTATTTGTTAGGATAGGACAATATTTGGCTAAACTACAACTATTTGAAAATCTGGAATCTGGGTGCAAAAAAAATCCAAATATTGAGAAAATCGCCTTTAAAGTTGTCCAAATGAAGTTCTTAGCAATGCATATTACTAATCAAAAATTAAGTTTTGATATATTTACGTAGGAAATTTACAAAATATCTTCATGAAACATGATCTTTATACTTAATATCCTAAAGAGTTTTGGCATAAAAGAAAAATCGATAATTTTGACCCATACAATGTATTGTTGGCTATTGCTACAAATATACCCGTGCTACTTAAGACTGGTTTTGTGGTCCAGGGTCACATATTTTGTAACATTTTAAATGTCTTAACTGTCACTCTTGATCAATTTATTGCATCCTTGCTGAATAAAAAAATTAATTTCTTTCAAAAAAAGGTCTTATTGACCTCAAACATTTGAACAGTTGTGATGATGCAGAAATATCCACTAAGTTAGCATGAGTTAATAGTTAACACTGATTTTTAAAGTATGTGGTGATGAGGGAAACCAAAAGTGCTCTTAGAGTCAAATAAAATATCTCCAGATACATGCAGTAAAATTTATGCAAGGGTGTAAACAAATGTAAAAGAAAAAAAAATCGAAAATTTATGTCTTTGGTGGTTATGGCCCAGTTTATGCTAGCTAATACTGTGTAAACACAAGAATGACTTTGTCAGTCTTTTATAGCATCTCTGGGCCACTTTAGGTGCGTTTGCAAGATTAGCTTCTTGCAGTTTCACCCATTTTATTGATAGCATTGGCTTTCAGCATGGTATTAGCTCGTTGATAATTTAAAAAGAATATATTAGGGGATGTAAATAATCTATGCTTTAGCTAATCCCCACTCACAGTGGGATTCACTTGTATTGACAAAACACTGTACAAACTTGCATATGTTCTGTAATAAAATCCTATGACTTCACAAATCTTGTGTCTTGGAAATTCCAGGATTACAGGTCACCGTTTGGAATGTAATACAACCGAGTCGTGCTGATAAGCAAAAGTTTCCATCCTCAGCTCTGACTGGAGTGTGGCGGCATTTTAGTTGGCTGGTGTAAAAAAGTGTTCTTTCTTCTTCTCTGTTTCAGGTTGTGAAAGTGGCCACTGGGGGCCCCACTGCAGCAACCGCTGTCAGTGCAAGAATGGGGCCCTGTGTAACCCCATCACAGGAGCCTGTGTCTGCACAGACGGCTACCAAGGATGGCGCTGTGAAGATCAATGTGAGCCTGGATACTATGGCAAGGGCTGCCAGCTACAGTGTCAATGCCTCAATGGTGCCACCTCACGGGGTCAAGGCTCACTCTACGAGAAGTGTGGCGGCCTCTAAGGCCTTCCTGGCAGGTATCTCAATGCAGGACATCTGCGACGCTGCAGGGTGGTCCACGCCCCTAACCTTCGTCAGGTTCTATGGCCTAGACATGCGAGCCACTCCTGGCTCCTCTTGCTTCATTCCTAGAAGCTGATGCTGGTCTCACCGCACGTGCTTTTATAGTTTCCTGGTCACTACGTCACCCGCCTGTGACGTCTCGCCCATCTATTGGTCTGATTACACACGAAGTTCAGAGCCGGTCACGCTCGGTCACAGAAATAAATTACATTTTAAAATAGAAAAATCAATTGTTTCGGGCCTGGAGATTTTTAACCTAAAACCTTCTGGGTATTTCCCCATGTGACAACTAGCCCCAGTCTCCCATACTAATCTACATACTATATACTTACCCTTTGTCTATATTAGGGATGCACCGATACCACTTTTTCCAGTACTCGCCCGCTATATTCATTGTTAGCATAGTGAAAACACTGTGAAGTTCTTGTCAGGTTACTTAAAAAAAAAAATTTTTTTTTTGAAGCATTTGTTCTAAAGTCTTTGAACGTTTTTGTGTTTTATGTTGCAATCTTTTGCAATGACTGCCTGAGTTTCAAGTGTTTGCTCTTGTGGTTCGGCAGCTGTGGAGAGCGATGTCCCTCTGGAAGTCATGGGCCACAGTGCGAGCAGCGCTGCCCCTGTCAGAACGGAGGAACCTGCCATCACATCACTGGAGAATGCTCCTGCCCTGCTGGATGGATGGTAAGAAGCTGCACACAGTGGGACCGAAAGGGTGGAGAAGTGGGTGACAAAGGGAAAGTGACTGAGAGAATAAAAGACAGAAAAGAAACAGAGAGGAATAAAGATGAGGAGACAGATGATAAGGAATGAGGGGCAGAAAGTGAAGGAGAGTAAAAGGGCAAGATACTGAAGCAACGGAGGAGGTGAGTCATGCTTAAAAGGAAGTAAAGAAGGAAAAGAGAGGGTAATTAGAAGGAGAAAGGGAGGGTTAAGTGAACGGAGGGAAGGTGAAAGAGTTTAAGAGGTAAATGAAGGAAGGGTGGAGGAGAATCTGAATGTAGATACATGCACAAACCTAAGTGGGGAAGAAATGACACTGATCTGAGTCTCGCAGAGCAGCTGAAGTTATTATTTGGAAGAAAATTGTGTGAAGTTTGCTGAGCCTCATTATTGCTCCTTTTGCATCATCTCAAACTCGTAAAGAGGACATATCTAAAACACAAGTTTCCTTTCTCTTCTGAAAAGAGTCCAATGTGATACAGTATGTAGACATACTCTAATATTCACAAAGCAATGCTCTATCTTCAGTTCATCGTTTATTAAAACGAAACTGCAAAAATGGGTCATTTAGTAATTGTAATAGTATTGGCCTCATAACTGTGTATGTTCATTATCATATGAGCTGTTTACATATAAATTCAATGATTCAATTCCTATTCAATGATTAAGGAACCTTGCTTAAAGGTCTTAAAGGTACAGTAGCAAAGACTGGATCAGATAGTGATCGTGTACTATCATCAGCTTTGCATAAGTGGCTACAGATATATAAAATATGGCCTTTTTAGAGGGCCAAATTATGTGTTTCTGCATAATTCTTTAATTCTATAGATTAAATACACTGATTCTATATACTGTATGTTCATCTAAAATCCTTTATTCCCTCTGTTGTTTCAAACCTTTATGAGAAATGCTATTCTAAATGTTCACACCAAGGATGGTAAATATAACTATAATGTTTTAATAATTGTTCTAATTCCATGATAATATGAAGTCCACACCACAGCTACAACAATAATGACACAGAGGAACAATATTGTTGGAATCACTTTAAGAAGATTTTTTCCATTGACAGCGAATCAGAAGCTACCCTTCTTTAAAAAGTTGGATCATTTAAAGTTAGTAGTTAAAAAGTATTATAAAGTATAGTTATTGCTATACAGTAGTTATCTTTCGTGGTGTGAAAGGACCTTTAAAGAGTTTCTCCTATTGAAAGAAAGTAAGTCATATGGGTTTGAAATGGGGAGTAGATGATGACTGAATTTATTTGAGTGAATTGTTCCTATATAAATCAGTGCAGCTTTAATGGTCGTGATTGACTTTCATTTGATTCCCAAATTTTCTCTGCCCTCTTTCTGGACAGGGGTCTGTGTGTGCCCAGCCATGCCCATTCGGCAAATACGGGATCAACTGCAGCAAGGAATGCTCGTGCCGCAATGGAGGACTGTGTGACCACATTACAGGACAGTGCCAGTGTATTGCAGGATACAGTGGCCACAGGTAAAATAAATACCCAGTGTCTTTAAAAAAAAAACTACCACAAAAGCAGTTTGTTAGCAAGCCTGCAAAATTTGGTTGCTGAATAATTGATTAATTGTTTTTTTTACTGCCCTGTGTTTACATTCCCTGTGTCGACTGATCCCACTCCGAGATCCGCACTGGTCTGTTAAGTTTCTGCCCATTAATTACCAGTAATGGAGTTTTATTAGGATCCAATTGAAATTGCTCAGTGCCTTTATTTCTCCATGTCTTCTGCAGCAGCTTAGGGTTTATTAGCGCAGTAAAGTGATTGTCTGCAGAATGAAAACACTTTCAGGACAGACACTTCTTATCCTCTTATATTTAACAAAATTGCCCTCATTCATTTGGTCTGTGACAGGTGAATTAGTCCAGCAGGAATAACTCAGATTGCGTTAGTACCCCCTCCTCCCTTCCCGTAAGTCCTTCTCACACCCGTCTCTCCTGATACAAACGACGCTGGTGTAATTTCAACATGAAACATACCCAGTCCATTTTATAATTTAATTGAGCTATTTATCTGTCTCCTAATGGCTTCTTTGGACACTCAAGATTGATGTTCTGCCAGGATTGTATATTGAAGATCTTGTGGAAGTCGTTGTTCCTTAAGTCACTTTGCTATTCAACAGTGAGAATGAGCCGGGGTCTAATTGTATTCACAGTAATTAATGACTGCAGTCCCAGGTGAAGCCAAGGGCTAATGAACCTGAAGTACCAAAGAAGATGCCCAAAGCTTTGATCCTTGACCCTTAGATTAGAATGATTCTGTAGTCTACTAATTCTGCTTGTGTTATTCTGACGGGCTCCTTTTTCTTACAGAGCCGCTCTGAGTAACGAATAATGCATACAAAACATTGTTTTGGGGTTTTCTTCCCTCACTGTTCCCAGGTGCCAGGAAGAGTGTCCGGTCGGCAAATACGGACCCCAGTGTGCCCTTCACTGTGATTGTCAGAATGGGGCCAAGTGTTACCACATCAACGGAGCGTGTTTGTGTGATACAGGATTCAAAGGGCCTCACTGCCAGGACAGGTTCTGTCCACCAGGCCTCTACGGTCTCATCTGTGACAAATACTGCCCCTGTAACGCCACCAACACACTCAGGTGAGACACGCTACCACACGTCAGTAGACCACACTAGAATGATAACCTTGGAATTGATGAGAATCAATGGACTAGGAATGCATATCAGTACCATAATGGTTATCATCTGATATTACAGTTTTTTTATTATTTATTGATATTGGCCAATATTGATTTTTTTATTTTGTATGCTCATATGCCCTATTTTACAGTTAGATTACCTTTGTTATCATTTAATGCTCACTTAAAATTAATGATCTAGTTTTTAATACTATTAAATGTAATCTTTAGCCAATCTTAAAACAAATATCTATGTTGTATTCTAAAATATTGTGATGCCTAAATTCATTTGTAGCATTTAAAACATTTTTAGTTTTTAGTGCTGTATTTATTTATTTATTTATTGTTAATTTAGACAAAATAGTAAAGAATTTTAATATTGTTCATAACATGAAATTTCAGTAAGAATCTTGCAGTAATTTAATTACTCTAATATTCGCCGATACCGATATATATGCGACAGGCTCATATCGGCCGATAATATTGGCAAAATGATATATCGGTCGGCTCTACATACGATGTTGTAATTACGACTTGCCAAAAATAAAATCTATAGATATAAAATACTTAAAGCATATCACAATGTTAGTTTAAACATTTAACCTAGATAAATGTGCACTATCAGGCGCATATCCAATCGTTTGTGAGGAGAGTGGAGAGAATTATTTCCCTGCAAAGAAAAGAAATTCTACATTTGTCTAAAATTTGTAAACCGGTATATTTCTGGATGCATTGTATCAAGGACTGTCAATTGCGTAAAAAATATTTGAATTAATTACATTATGTCCTTGTTAATCAAATTAATTTCATATGTATATATATATAAATATTTGCCAAAAAAAGTCTGCAGACAAAAAGATCAAGAAATAGACAGTACAAAAATTACTGATTACTTAAATACAAACAATACATCTTTGTGGAGTCCACTCCTTCAGTCCTACAATCATTACTTTTTTAGCCAACTTTTCTCGAGTTAACCTCTGGAGCCATGGGTGAGTAGAGAGCTCCTTTTGACTTCATTTGACTTGCAAGTCAAAAAAAAAATTCGAACACCTTTCAACAGTAGCATAGCACTTGCTCTTTATCACGACCTGTGCTTCATTCATTATTTCTTAGCCGCGTTCCTGGCTAATGCAATGTTAATGCCTGGTATGGGTAGATTAGGCCCTGAGACACTGGGGCTCATTACTACATGAAGGAGAGAAAGGACACCCCATTTATCTGAGTGGAGCTCACAGACACCAGGATAGATTAACTCAAATAGTTTTAGTCCTCAGATTTGGCTCCCTTGTTCTGGAAACCAAAGTGTTTCTGTTTAGATGCCATATACACAACGTATCTTTAGGCATATTTGTACCTAAATGTCGATCTGTCTTTCTCTTTTTCAGCTGCCACCCCCTGACAGGTGAATGCTTGTGTACAGCCGGATGGACGGGTCTATACTGCAATGAGACCTGTCCCCCGGGTTACTATGGAGAAGGATGTAGAGTGCCGTGCCAGTGTGCTAATGGAGCAGACTGCCACAGTCTGACTGGGGCCTGTATCTGTGCCCCAGGCTACACAGTGAGTCCATGTTTATCATTTATCATTGTCTGCATTCATTAAATACTAGTAAATCCTGCCATGCTGAAATATTGTCACATGAAATTGACTGCTGAGCATTGATGATTATAGTTGCTAATGTTCTGAACTAAAGGATGGTCTTTTTTCATATGCCCCCTGACATATAGGCCCCCTATACACCTGCCATTAACATCACTCAAACCTCTCATTTGTAGCGTAAACACAGATACGTCCTAGACAACCGTTATAGACCACCTACCAACCTGTCTATGAAGCACTGCATCAAGATTTTAATTGTCGACTACATATGTGACCCTGGACCACAAAACCAGTCTTAAGTAGCACGGGTATATTTGTAGCAATAGCCAACAATACATTGTATGGGTCAAAATTATCAATTTTTCTTTTATGCCAAAAATCATTAGGATATTAAGTAAAGATCATGTTCCATGAAGATATTTTGTAAATTTCCTACCGTAAATATGTCAAAACTTAATTTTTGATTAGTAATATACATTGCTAAGAACTTCATTTGGACAACTTTAAAGGTGATTTTCTCAATATTTTGATTTTTTTGCTCCCTCAGATTCCAGATTTTCTTTTTTTTTATTAGTTTAATTTAAAGAATAGCAATGAATATAAACATTTTTAACAGGAAGGGATAAGAGAAATCATACATTTAACATATACGTATCAAATATATGCTACAGCGTGCACAGTTGTATACTTACACATACATATCAACACATATACACAAATATACATACATCCACATACATATGTACCATCCCCCCAGTTAAAGAGAAGAGAAAAAAAGAGAGAGAAAAAAGAACAACAAGGCCAGTTAGGCAAGGTTAACTATTGCTATAGCAATTACTGTTTACTTAGCTGAGGATGTTTTTGTTCTCTATATATCAATCACTTTTCCCAGTCCCATTTTAAAAGCATTTTTTTTTTCATCTTTAAAGTATATGTAAGTTCTTCCATTAACAGGATTTCCTCAATTATCCCAAACCATTGTTTACAATTCAGAGTAATATCTTTAAGCCAATTCCTAGTTATAGTCTTTTTACAAGCCACAAGAAGAATCTTACATAAATATTGGTCGCTTTTAGATACTATGCCTTTAATATTTCCCGTAAATAAAAACCAAGAGGTTCTAGGTATTTTGTATCCAAACACTTCAGATATGACTACCTGCACATCATTCCAAAATGATTGGATTTTCTCACAACTCCAAAAGATATGTGTGTGATCCGCTTCTAACTGTCCACACTGTCTCCGGCAAGCCTGCTGCCTGGACACTTGTTTGCTTTTGATCTTAGGTGTTATGAAGAAGCGAATAAGGCACTTCCATGAAAACTCCCTACATATTTGTGAACTGGTAGTAGTTTGGTGTATTATCCACATATCATACCAATCTGTTTCTGGTATTTCAGTCTTTAATTCTTTATCCCAGATTCCAGATTTTCAGATAGTTGTATCTCGGCCAAATATTGTCCTATCCTCTTATTTAAAATCTGAATCTTATTTATTCAGCTTTCAGATGATGTATAATTTCAAAAAATTGCCCCTAATGACTGGTTTTGTGGTCCAGGGTCACATATGGATTTACAATATCTGTTGGATTTGAATGTTTTTGTACCAATATATTTTTATCAGTGCAACTGCTTAATCAAATTAATTAAATTATATACTGATTAATTAATTGAATTTAATTAATCACATATATAAGTACCTGCTCAGAAAAGTGGTTTGTGGTTAAATTAAAATTATGAATTTAAAAATTATGGTTTATTATAATTTTATATTTATATTTTTTATTTTTATTTGCTGTTATTTATTATTCTATTTAATTTTATCTTTTTTTCTTTTTCTTTTTTTCTTTCTGTTTTATTGTGGCAGATTGTGGCAAAATTAAATCATAAAATAGACATTATAATAAGTTAATTTCCTTGTAAAAGAGTAATTACATTTATTTACTAGCTTATTTAAAATTAAAAATTTAAATAAATAAAAAATATTTTATACTAAGTATAGCGGCCAGTTGACGAATTACAGTTTAAGTCACTTCCTTGTTGGCTTCACGAGAGAGAGCGGGAGGTTGCCGCTCAATTTAAACTTTATTTTGAGTTCTACTTGTGAACAATGCACATTTCTTAATATTAAGCCTAAAATGTGTTTTAATGTCGCTATTGAAGACAAAAAAATATAACACACAAATAGACCCTTTACAGTTCTGAACGATGTATTATTCTTACTAGGGATGTAACGATTCACTCAACTCACGATTCGATTCGATTCACGATTTTGATTTCACGATTCGATTCGATTCACAATTTTTTTTTTTTTTTTTACAAAATGAGATTTAAGACAAATTATAAATTAAA
>NW_015629065.1:1279709-1289172 GCF_001515625.1 Sinocyclocheilus rhinocerous
AAAAATCCTTACAATTACAATAGGGTTTCAGCACTGCGTGCTTGAACCCCTAAATATCTGCATGTAACAGAAACAGAAGACGAGCTGAATGAGACGCAGATTCACTCTCTGCCAGCAGGTGCCGCTTAAAGCATTTCCTTGGTTTCCGCTGTAAACAAAGCAGCGCTGAACTTATTAACTTTAATATGCGTTATACAGAGGCAAGATGAAAAGAAAAAATACCATCTAAACTTTTCTAAAGACAGTAAGTTACCCTCAGACATGCATTCATATAAACTCCTACACCTAAATGAATCGCGATTTGTTTAGCGTCACATATTTGAATCGATTTTCAACCGGCTCGCGGTTAATCGTTGCATCCCTAATTCTTACCTTTATGAGCAAAAATGACAGCGTATTTTAATTTGTTTCCACTGATGTCCTGAAGCGAGCTTCAGCTTCCACTCTCCTCACAAACGATTGGATATGCGCCTGATAGTGCACATTTATCTAGGTTAAATGTTTAAACTAACATTGTGATATGCTTTAAGTATTTTATATCTATAGATTTTATTTTCGGCAAGTCGTAATTACAACATCGTATGTAGAGCCCGACCACTATATAATTTTGCCAATATTATCGGCCGATATGAGCCTGTCGCATATATATCGGTATCGGCGAATATGCCGCCGATATGAAATTTTTTTTACAAAACATATAACGCAGATAAACTGCTTCTAAATGGTGTAATTACTTAGTTTGTCCAGCAGAGCATGCTCCATTGTTTGCTACTGGCGACCCAGATCACTGTAGTGTCAAACTTCACCCGAGCCCGCTGCTTCAAATTATCCACCCGCACCTATATTTTTCTCTGATTTAGATAGCCGCCCTGACCCCGCACCCGATCGTCACAATACAATGATTCTAATTCTTAGTTTTGCATGATGATATGATGAATAGCTGATCTGCGCATCACGGTACGCGTCTGCGGCGCATTACGTGCTCCACGGCCACCGGAGCTGATCACGGCCACTCAGTCAATGCTTGTGTTTATACCAGCCGCATCGTGTCCCAGAACTCATGCTTATCACATCGGTCAATCACATTTCCCAAGTCAGCATAGTTTGTCAGTACAGTCAGTAACGTAGCAGATTGAAAAGTTAGTATCTTTCTGCAGTCCAATAGATGGCAGTGCGGTGGTGGCTTGAGTCTGTTGAATGGTGATTTAACGCTACGTTGTCACCTAGTTGGAGAGACTCAATGCTAAAGTCAATAAGCAATGTCCCTGTCTTTTACTCTCACAATGAGCTTATCATACTCATTTGCTACATTAGTAGGGCCCTATGATTTTCACGATGTGGAAAACGCAGACAGAATCACGGAATCCATTCATAAAAACTGAATTTATTATATAACGCGGAATATCATGAAATTTGTCATTTTTGAATACCCTGCCTCCATTACATATCTTTGTCACATCAAAAGTGTTTGATCACCACATTTGAGTTATCATTGCATAAAATGTGTTTATTTATATATATTCTGTTTATGTCAAAAGTTTGGACACACGAATGGCAAGTGTGTCCAAACTTTTGACTGGTACTGTACTATAATATACACATAAAGATATCAGCCGATATATCGATATCGGGACTTTTTTACTCCCTAATATCGGTATCAGCATCGGCCCTCAAAAAACCCATATCGGTCGGACTCTAATCGTATGACATTGTCTCATATGATGCTCATAAGTTTATTCATATTGCGTTAGCTGATAACGTCAAATCAGTTAAAGAATAAAAATTGCACTACGAAAGATCTCCATGATTAGCCTGTTTTTGCAATTCCTGTTTTTCCCTGCTTGAGAATTTTGGTCCAATGAATGGATGACCTTAGCACACGTGTGGTTTTGTTTAAAATTTCTGGTTCACTTAAAAAAAGGGCAGTGCAAAAGCGAACCACACCAAACAAAAAAATCAACATTGTATTTGGTCCGGATCAAAGCAAGTGAATTAGCGGACTTTCCTGGTGTGAATACACCCTAAGTATATCAGTTTAGCCAGTTTATGTCATAATTTGCTGATTAATTAAATTAATTAATGCATTAATTAATCATATATATGACATATGATGAAAATCCCCCAGATGAAAATCTTCAGTCCCCAGGTGAGAATCCTGATCAAAACATTCAATTGGTGGTTAAGTTAAATTTAGTTTCAATGTGTCTTGATGACCCAAAATGGAAAATACCAAGCCTAAACAGGGCCGTAGATATGACATATGAAGGTGGCAAAACTCATAATTACATAATAAAGGTTTATGATTGTGGATTTTTCCAGGGAAAAATGGAAGCATCTTTCAGAGAACATTTCTAGTCAGCTTTTCCCTTGATCTTTCTTTGAAAAGTTTTTGTGTCCTGATACTTAAAGCAGAAGTGTCAGCGAATACAGTTTATTGCTTTGAAAATTATCTCTATAGTGGTCTCACATGCACACACACACACACACACACACATAAACACATCACCTCCTGCAGGGAGTCTGGGAACAAGGTGAGAGTCTCAGCAATGCTACTTTCGCAATGCTACACAGCAGGTTTAGACTTAACACAAAGACCTTCCCAAACACATAAAAAGCGCTAGATACAAGGACTCCAAAATAGATTGTGATTTCTAGGCAAGACTCTATATGACATAAATAACCAGTCGTTTTGTTATCCAGTTGGTTGCACATGGCACACAATCTACCCGGCTTCGTGTTCTCTGATGAACAAAGGGGATGCTAAAATGAAAGTGATAAGATGCAAGGAGAGAGCATGAGAAAGACAGATTGAGAGATGATCATATCAGTAATCTGAATTTATTTTAGAGAGATGTTCAAATAGATGGATGACTTGTTCTTTTGCTTCACTGAATGCGTCATAGTATTGCTTACAGTCCTGTTCATCTTGTTCATTCTCAGAAGCAAATGTACTTTCCTTTAGAGCTAGTAGCTTTAGAGTTGGAGAACTAAGAGAAACTAAAACAATTGTTTGGGAGTAACTAAAACTAAAAGTAGCACTAGCAACTTGTAAATTATACTTACAAATTCACCCAGAAATTACTCTAACTTTCATGTTGTTCAGCCAAAATAAAATATTTATTTTCTATTTGTTTTCATTGTTTTTGTATGTCTTTGACTTATATGGACTACATTATATGTTTTTTAAGATATTGCATCTTTAAAAAGTTTGGGGTCAGTAAGAGTTTTATTTATTTATGTATTTTTGATACTTTCATTCATCAAGGATGCATTGAATTGATTAGAAGGGTCAGTAGAGACATTTATGATGTTACAAAACTATTTCTATTTGAAATAAATGCTGTTCTTTTTCTGTTCTGTTCTTCTATAAGATTTCTGAAAAAATTATTTCGACAGATAATTTTTTTCAACATTGATAATGAGAAATGTGGAAAATTCAGCATTGTCATTACTAGAATAAATTACATTTTAAAACATACTGTATTAAAACTGAAAACTTTAACAATATTTTATATTTACTGTATTTTTGATCAAATTATTGCACATTTTGTGAGGATAAAACACTTTTTTTCTGAAAAATAGAAGAATACTACCAACTCCAATTTTTTGAATGGTAGTGCAGCTTATTGTACATTTTTAGTAGCGTCACTTAAAGGGGTCATATGATGCGATTTCAAGTTTTCCTTTCTCTTTGGAGTGTTACAAGCTGATTGTGCATAGATAAGACCCTGAAGTTGCAAAGACTAAAGTCTCAACACCACAGAGATATTCTTTATCAAAGTTAAGACTCTGCCACGCCCCCCTAAAACGGCTCATTCTAACACGCCCCCACATATCTACCCCACTATGTGGAAATATTTGCATAATCCCGCAAAATGTGCACGCAAAGAAAGAAGGCGTGGCAGTTAGTGTTGAAGCAGCCATGTCAGGGAGAAGCTGTGTGTTTCTAGGCGAAAGCAAAAGCACTTTATTTAGCCTTCCGAAAGTAGATGCATGATCTTTAAAATAGCATCATATGACCCCTTTAAAGTTATGAGTAAGATGGAAAGCTACAGTTTCAATTATCTTCCCCGCCACTGAACTGATTTCACTCCCGCTGCATTCAGAAACAGCGGAAATGTTGCAAAGCAGATAAAATTAAGACAGTGCCGCAGGTAAAGACTAGAACGGCAGTGATGATTAAGACAAACGCAGTACCAGAGGCTGTAGCCAACTCCTGCCTTGGCTGTAACTGTTGCAGTGTCCTGTGGCAGAGCTATTACAGCGATTTGAACTAGCAGGCGGAGGCACAGGCTGTATCTTAATTTTCACCACCTGCTCTTTGTGTTGGATTTGGGGGGCCTGCTGCCAGTTCTATTAAACCCTGCTCGAGGAGCTTTGGCCAAGGAGTCTGACCGAGATGCAATGGAATTGGGACACGAAGCTCCATTTTCAGGCCAGCTCTTTCATTTGGACCTATAGAACAACAAAGGTTAACAATTTGACCGCAGTCTGGTCGAAAATAAGAGGGGTAATGGCCACCAAAACTCTCATCTGTAGAGTTCTGAGAGAATGATATTTATAGGGGTGGGAAAGGAACATATATATGCTTGTGCTGCTGGTACAAGAGAGCACAGGTGGGGAGATGCTGGTAGTACCACGTTGAAAGCACACATGCCACAATCATGTGTGCTTTCATGACACTTCACTAGAATGCACAGATGCATTAGTACGAATTTTAATGCTTTAAAAGAACATTCATTACCAACACTTGTAGATATTGTATGAATGACCACTAATGAATGACTGCTCATTTAGCATTTTTCTAAATTATAAAAATATTTTATCATCAACATAACTACTTCACTGCAGATTTTAACTGAAAAAAATTACATTTAAGAAAGTGTTCACACTTTAATTCTTTTACTCACTATTAACAAACCATTAACTACGACTTTTGCCTCAATAAACTCATAATTTGAAGGTAGTTGTTAAGTTTATGTATTGGGAAAGATAAGGGATGTAGAATATGGTCATGCAGAATTTGTGATATATAGTACTAATAAACAGCCAATATGTTAATAATATGCATGCTAATAAGCAACTAGTTAATAGTGAGAATTGGTCCCTTTTACTGAAGTGTTACCAAATGTTGTGTTATGTTGCTTTCCAGCATGATCTAAGAATTATCCAAAAAGCATGTTGTTTTTCTGTGGACACAAAAACATCTGACCTTTTGTACAAAGTAGCTCAAATGATCAGTGTAATTAATTTGCTTATTTATAATTAATTAGTGTATTTGTTTCTTTTTATTGTTGTTGTTATTTTATCATAAACTGATTATTTTCAAATGCATCAAAATACTGAATCCCAGATTTTCTGGGTTTTTATTTTTTTATTTTTTTGGACCTCACTGAATGTGAAACTGTAGAATTCAAAGCTTCAAGACATTTCTAGCTCTTTGAATGTACTAACGATTTGTGTTAATTTTATTATAAAGTGAATATTTAAGAATATTAACTGTTTTCCAGCATGATGTGAGAATTATCCAAAGAGAATTTATTTTGTGCTTCAATGGAAACAAAACTGACTTTTTGCACAAAGCTCAAATGATCAGTGTAATAAATTTGCTTATCATTAATAATTAAAATATAATTTTATATAATAATAATTCTTTTTTTCCTTGTTTTTTTATCCTAAAAATGATTATTTTAATATTTAAGAAAAATACTGTATCCAAGATGTTCAATGTGGTCTCAGATTGTTGAACCTCACTGAATATGAAAATGTACCATTTAAAGCTTGAAAACATTTCTAGCTTTTTGAATGTACTAATGATTTTTGTTGATTTTATTATAAAGTGAATATTTAACCTCTAAACATAAGTCTGACTTTAGCCTGCTTTTAGAGGAGTTTAGTCACCCAGTTGAATGAGTGCTCTCAGGCCTGTCAGTGTAATCTGGAGCATTCACGGGTCTCGCTAAATCCCTGTGGTCATTTGTGAGCCAGAGACTCTTTTACCTCCTCCAACCCATTCACCAGTAAATTGCAGGTCTGCTGAAAAGTCGAACAAACTAACTTTCTCGCCCCATATTCGGCTGCCTGCACCGATAGTTTTAAGTCTTTTTCCGTAGAACAGAACTGCCATTGTTAGCAGTCTGCTTGCTGTCAGTTTTGAGCGGAACAAAGATAACTGCACGTAGATTGATGAAAAATTAATCCACAGATGTAAGCTTTTCATGTGGGGAGTGGATGGACGAGCGAAGCAGATGGAGAGGTAGAATATTTGAAATGGGGAATACAATGGGGGAATGTGGGAGAGTGAGAATGAAAAAGAAAGAGAGCATACAAGAAAGAAAAGAGTGGGAGTAAGAGAAAATATTGGAGATGATTGTATCAAAGCGAGCGAGCGAGATAAATGATGACAGATTGAAAGAAGGAGAGAGAGGGGAGAAACAAAAAATATATAGAGAGAGCGAGAGTCGGTCCCGCTTGGTGCCCATGGCGTCCTGTGGCATATCTTATCCTGCTTTCCACTCAGACCTAGTTCCAGATGATAATGAGTGAGCAGGTCCTTTGCTGCTCGATCCCTGGCACCGGGGAGACGGATGCAGGAGGCGCGCAGCACACTGCCATTACCCCACTAATTGGGAGTCTAAATCATTTTGTCAGCTGTCAGTCAGAGCCAGGGATGAGGCAAAAAGACACCGGCGATGGCCGGCGCTGGGATACAGGCGACTCCCCTGCTGAGCCTGGTAAAGCACAGAGATTGTGCTGGTGTTGCTTGGCTGGGGAGCAGGGCTTAAGAACACAGTGTCTGTCAGTCATCAGCAATGCTTTTCTGGGGGATGGACAGAGGTGCCGAGAGCCAGGGGCTGTCAGCTCATTAATGCGGCTGGGGAAAGCGAGCCTTTAGCTCTGAGGATCCGCTGCCACACTCTGTGTGACTGCAACAAGGAGACTAGCTACACATGGACTTTAGGTTTGCTGCTGTGCAAATGTGTTCTCCACCTCTCTGCTCACTTGAACTGTATCAAACTCTGTTGCAGAGAAGGTTTTGCAGGAAATTTTCTGTTGACGTTTCACAGAATCCTCAGATGGGATTTGGAGTCACACTTCACAGCACAGTGCTCATGTTAGAGTGTAAAATTACATGAGTAGAGAAAAATTCTGATAACAAAAATCTTAGATTTTCTGAACGAAATGTGTGCCTGTCTGAGCAAAACTCACTTCTACGATGCTAGGGTGTTGTTAGTGGTTGCCAGGACATTGCTATGTTGTGGCTAAAATGTTCTGGGAGGTTTTGCTTATTGTTGTAGGTTGTTGGGGGATTTGGGTGGTTTCTAAGGCGCTTTTGTGGGTGGTTGCCATGGTGTTGCTATGCAGTTGCTAAAAAAGTTCTGGGTGGTTTTCTACATTTTTATATGCTCGCTAAGATTTTTTGGGTAGTTTTAGCACATTACTGTTCCGTTGCTAGATTATGCTGGGTGTGGTTACCAAGGTGTTGCTATGTGGCTACTGGATAATAAGGTGTTCTGTGTGGTTTAACACATTGCTCTGTAGTTGCAAAATTGTTGTAGATTGTTTCCAGTAAGTAGAGAACAATTGTATTAACTAAATTCTTGTATTTTCTGAAAGAAATGTGTGCCTGCCTGAGTAAAACTTGCTATTATGATGCTAGGGTGAAGTAAAAGGTTGCCAGGGTGTTGCTATGTAGTTGCTAAAATGTTCTAGGTGGTTTTGCACTTTGTTGTAGGGTGTAGGTTGTTTTGGGTGGTTGCCAAGGTGTTATGGGTGGTTTTAGCACATTGCTATTGTGTTGCTAGGCTATTGTGAGTGGTTTCCAGGGTGTTGCTATGTAGTTGTTAAAAAGTTCTAGTAGGGCTGCTCGATTATGACAAAAATCATAATCACGATTATTTTGGTCAATATTGTAATCACAATTATTTAAAACGATTATTAGTGGGCTATATGACCAAAACTTTATATGAAAAATTTATTTAAAGATTGTGATATATATCAAACAGTGTTTGGAAGGTTACTTTGGAAATGTAATAGGTTACAGATTACAAGTTACCCTATTTAAAATGTAATAGTAGTGTAACTTTTTCAATTACTTTATTGAAGTAATGTAACTATTGAATTAAGATGATCAAATTTGAACACATCCACCACAAAATCAGACTTTAGTACCGCCTTTTACTTTGAGATTGATCTGAAGTTCAATGCAGATTTAAAATCATAAGAAATAGTTTACTGATATTGTTTTTGAAACCAAATCTTTGCATAACTACAGGAAACACTGCATCTAACAATGGTTTGGGAAAAAAAGTTAATTTAAAAATAATAATAAATAAAAGCATAAACATCAACTCAAATACGGTTATCTAATAAGCATGTGTCCTATTCTGTGTACTAAACTCCTGAAACATTGGTGTCTCTTTGTATATGATATGACGATAGTTTTCTCAAAATAAGTAAAATGCTCATGAAGTGACTCAGAGCAATTCTAGAGATTATGTTTTTGTGTTCATGTACTCATATATTGAGGCAGCAGAGGCTGAAAACAACGCGAGCCTGATCCAAACCGTTTGGCGGAGGCGCGGAGAGCGCGCGAGCCGAAGCATTGCCAGTCACGACTAACCGATTCATGATTTATTAGAGATTTAATTATCGAATGGCGAATTCGGAAATAATCGCTTTAGTACATTCGGCAGGCAATTATACAATAATAATATTAAAATAGCGGGCCAAATCGGCTGCCAGGCCACCGGAATTGTCCCGGTTCTCCCGATGGCCAGTCCGCATCTGATTTCCAAAGACACGCAGAATTCATATATTGTCTTTTTGCGGCTTAATACTCACAGACACTAGTCCATATCGCGTTTTAATTCTCAATACCACAGCAGAATACCAGAGTAACTAATATTAGTTAAAAATAAAAAAAAAGGGTCCTCAAAATTATTGAAAATAATTAAACTGTAATAAAAAAGCAAAGGAATACAATGCCAGTAATAAAAAAGCAAAAGAATACAATAGAATAAAAAATATACAAATTAAACAAACTGTGCTTTAAGTTTTTTTAATGCAAGTCAAAAGTATTCAGTTAACAGCCTACTAGAGAAATTGAATAACCTAATGTAAAATAAAACAGCATAGTCTTCACTGTAAGAATTAAACTTCCTTTGTTTCTTATTAAAGCTACAAAAGTCCTTCAGTCAAGAGCAGTGAGTGTCTTTTGTTGTTTGATTAATATTAAAGGGGTCATATGATGTTGCTAAAAAGAACATTATTTTGTGTATTTGGTGTAATGAAATGTGTTTATGCGGTTTAAGGTTCAAGAAACACATTATTTTCCACATACTGTACATTATTTTTCTACTCTATGCCCCGCCTTTCTGAAATGCGTCGATTTTCACAAAGCTCATCGGTCTGAAAAGCGAGGTGTGAACAGCGTCACACACCGCGTCCTTGAGTGAGCGGC
>NW_015629065.1:1290065-1312408 GCF_001515625.1 Sinocyclocheilus rhinocerous
GTGACGTAGACATGTGGGGGCGTGTTAGAACGAGCTGTTTTAGGTAGGCGTGGTTGACTCTTAACTTTTATAAAGAATATCTCTTTGGATTTGAGACTTTAGTCTTTGCAACTTTACAGATCTTCTTTATGCACCAAGAGCTTGTAACACTCCAAAGAGAAGGGAAAAATTTAAATTGCATCATATGACCCCTTTAAGCACACAGTCGGCAGCAGGAATATAGCCCGCTGTCACTTTAAGAGCCGCACGGATCCAATTTATTGTTACACAAGTATTTTCATTCTCAACTCTTTACATTAATTTATTACATAACCGACAAGGGTTTACGTGAATAATCACTAAGCACCACATTTTGGCACATTTTTGTGTGAATTTGACCGTTTAGGCGCTAAAAGATGACTTTACATGTCCGTGTTGTGTTCCATCTCTGAGCGCATACACAGTAATCTTCCCGAGGAAGCGCAAGTTCTTTCACGCTTTTAAAAACATAAATAAATCGAATCAACTTAAATAAAGCAAGCACGTCCCGTTTTGCAAAAGTCTCGTTACATGATTTTACTGATTTGCACGTGAAATTGGGCTTTTATGGAGGAACGAAAGAGCACCGCTGGAAAGGGGGCGGAATGGGGCGCAATAATCGTTTTATCTCGATTACTGTATTTTCATAATCGTTGGGAGGCTGAAATCGAAATCGAAAATTTATTTTGATTAATTGCACAGCCCTAAGTTCTAGGTGGTTTAGCACATTATTATATGGCTGCTGGAGTGTTCTGAGTGTTTTTTTCACATTTGTATTCTATTGCTAGGCTATCATGGGTGGTTGCCAGGGTGTAGCTATATAGTTGTTAAAATCAGTGTTGGGAAGGTTCCTTTGGAAATGTAACAGGTTACAGATTACAAGTCACCCTACTTAAAAAAAAAAACAGTTAACCTTGAAATAAATCATATACATAAATCCAAACAGGAAATTAAAAAAATTCTGTGTCCTAAACTGCTGAAACATTGGTATCTCAATTTGGGAAAGAAAGTGTGTATGTGGGAAAAAATTCAGATGTAACCCCCTCTGTGATCGTTAACATTTTCATAAGTAATTGTAATTTAATTACACATTTTTTCTCAGTAACTGTAACTGTAACTGATTACAGTTACATTTATTTTGGGTAACACTTTATTTTAAGGTGACCTTGTTACACATTACATGTACTACTATATTTACAATTATGCATAATTACATGGAAGTAACCCTAATCCTAACCATATAGTAAGTACATGTAGTTAATTAATATTACTTAGTACCTAAATGTATAATTACACTGTAACAAGAACACGACTTAAAATAAAGTGTAATCTTATTTTGTAATTTAATAACGAAATGCCATTACATGTAAGTTACTCCCTAACACTGGCTAAAATGTTCTGGGTGGTTCCACAAATTACTGTGCAGTTGATACATTGTTGTAGGTAGTTGCCAGGGCAAAATTTGCTTAATATATATTTCTTGAACAGTTCATCTCTGTGTGTTTTTCAGGGCGACGACTGTTCCCACACCTGCCCACGTGGACTATACGGTACTAACTGCACTTCCACCTGCCACTGCCACAACCAGGCATCCTGCTCACCAATCGATGGCTCCTGCATCTGTAAAGAAGGTACAGCATAATGTGCTCTACTTTATCTTCCTTTTATCCTTATTCCCTCATTTTTCTTATAGACATGAATAGAGAGAAAGCCATGAGAGACTATGGGTTTACAACCAACCTAATAACAAGATTATAGCTTGACCTGTACAAATAAATCAATAAGCAATCAATACATGCAATCAGATGCTAAGGAAAAGTCATAATCTTTACGTTCAATTACTCTGGGACTAATTAATCATTTTCTAATTCCCTTTCAAACAGATGTCAATGTTTAGAGAATTAACCCTGTCTATAAATAAAAATTAGGAATGCCTGACAATCCGGTTATACTCCAAAAACACTTTCCGGACATTAGACATCAAAAAAAAAAAGTAAATAATATCCCCATCCGTTCTCTATATATCCATCTCTGTCATTACGGAAAAAAAGGTGTTTCAATATCAAAGGATCCAAAGTCTCTCCAGGTCACTTTCAAAGGATACATAACCACTTAGCACTTACATGCACATATGGCCTTTTTAGGCTGTAATAGCATAAAAAATGCAGTGTGAATCCACAAGAGCCCTGTGAGTGCTCAGCGTTTGGCTGACCGCAGCTAACCGTACCTATTGTTGCATAAACATGGACATGTCCTTAAAGGCCTGCACCAGCAGAGTATTTGTTCAGGTCCCTCCAGTTTGGAAGGAAGCTCATTAGAGACAGTACCTTTAAAATCCTCATCCCATTCATAATGCAGAACCCCAGTGTGCTACACAACGTCTCTGCCTATCCCACTCTGCTCTTATGTTGACCTCAAACCATGCATATATTCAACTCATTGACGTGAGCCGAGGGAGACAAGAATCCTCTGGCTTCTGTCAAGATGTGACCTCACTTCCCCCTCTTCCCGCTCTATTAATTGAACACTGTTATAATAAACTAGAGAAGCTTTGGCTAGAACTCAAAAAGAGAATGTTAAACCCTCGGTTTTTAGCAAATAAACAACTGAAGGAGCCAATGGTGGAGTAGACAAATAAATTAACGAATGTCTGTACCGTCTCCCTTTGCTTTACAGGTTGGCAGGGTGTAGGCTGCTCAATTCTGTGCTCCAGCGGGACTTGGGGATTGGGCTGTAACCAGACTTGTTTGTGTGCCAATGGTGCGGCTTGTGACCCAATTGACGGCTCCTGTACCTGTACCTCGGGCTGGAGAGGGGAACGCTGCCAGCAGCCCTGCCCCGTGAGTATCTTCCCGGGACCGGTTCCATTGTCTCTCTGCCAGAGGCTAGCAGGATTGGCCGTTTGATTTATAAATATTTGTCATGACAGGGCAGTTTAAGCTTAGCAAGATGGTTTGTGTGTGTGGTTATTCAGGATGGCACATATGGGCTGGAGTGTCGTGAGCGTTGCGACTGTAACCACGCTGATGGATGCGACCCTGTGAGTGGATTCTGTCGCTGTTTGCCGGGATGGACAGGTGAGTGTAAGACCAGTGACATAATCACATCGACATGTTAAAATAGGGTTTTATGAAGCAACATAGATGCTGGAGTGAATTACTCACTCATTGTTGAAAGAAGAATTGATGTGATTTAAACATGCAGTGACAGGCACATAGGACACATTACATTTATGAAAAGTGACAGTAAAGTCTATCCACAATGAACTTTCTATTCATCAAAGAATCATAAAAAAATGTATATCAGTTTCCAAAAAAATATTTTGCAGCATATCTGTTTTTAGCATTGTTTCATAATAATAAGAAATGTTTCTTAAGCACCAAATCATCATATTATAGGATCACGTGACACTGAAGACTGGAGCAATGACTGCTGAGAATTCAGCTTTGCCATGACAGGAATATATTATATTTTAAAATATATTAAATTAGAAAACTGTTATTTTAAATTTTAATAATATTTCACAATTTTTACTGTTTTTTTTATTCAATTAATGCAGGCTTGGTTAGCATGAGATAATTATTTCAAACCTTTAAAAATATTACCATCCCCAAACATCTGAACACTAGTGTAGAACCTAGTATAGTTCATAGCTACGCTTTGATTTCTTGAGGATGAAGTTTTCAAGATGATCAAGTACAAATTATGGATAGCCCATTTTATGTTTTGGCCAATTGTTATAGGAATACTCAATGTGGTTATCCAGAAATGACTTTATATTCTGTATAGAGCTGCAGCTCTGTTACGCTGCAGAAACACTGTCAGTGTGAAAGTACAATGATACCCTGCTGTTAATACAGTTACGCTGCAGCGCTGCTTGCTCTAGCTGTGTGAAACTGACTTACTACTAGTAGTAATACTGCTGCTAATAATTATAAGAGTCAGCTGGCAGAATTTTGAAGATATTGAGGTCTCTCGAGATACCACAATGTGTCTTCATGACACAAATATAATATATAATATCCACCCCGAAGCATCTGCTATAGTTTATTGTTAGAATGTAATAGATTTTCCAATAAAATATTGCAGTGTTAATTTTTAAAG
Source organism: Sinocyclocheilus rhinocerous (assembly GCF_001515625.1). Classification (NCBI taxonomy): domain Eukaryota; kingdom Metazoa; phylum Chordata; class Actinopteri; order Cypriniformes; family Cyprinidae; genus Sinocyclocheilus; species Sinocyclocheilus rhinocerous. The sequence goes on from NW_015629065.1 coordinate 1,294,188, forward strand.
TAATCCAGAAATAATAAAATCAGTGTTTTCTTTGTAATCATGAAAGTATTCATCTTTCATCTGCCTTCATCTTGAGGGAAAAATCATGATTTTTTTCTGAAATATAATTATGAAAGCACGAAATCCCATTTTATTTCAATAGCATAGCAATCGCACATTTTTTTTTCAGCTCCTGCTAATGTTGTATGTTAAATTAAACTGATTCTACATATGTGTGTATATTGTTCAGATTATTCTACACAGGACCACCATGCCTCCAAAAGATGTTATCATAGGACACACAGCCTGCAGGCAGATTAATATGAGATCTCCAAAAGCATGAAGCATTTAACTGTTGCTGAACATGTTACCTAATTAGATTGCACTGACCCAGAATGAAGCAATCGTTCTGCGGTTTGCATATATGGCTTTCACACTGCGCTTACACCTTCTGTTGCAGCGGTCTCAGCACTGTGTGTCCAAGAAAGAGATATGAGAGGCAGTGGACATGTTTGAATATCATAGAAGGGCTGTGTGTGTAAGTTCTTCAGCATGTGAACATGTTATACGAGAAGCGTAAGGGAGCAGGTTGAGATGCTAGATGTGGCTTTGCCTGCAGGCCCTCCATAACTCTCTCCATTCAGGTCTCCGAATTCTGACCATGTGTACTGGGAAATGATGTGGCTTTCATTATCTGCAAGAAGGAGCCAGCTACGCAGAAATCTCACACTCTGCATCCTGCCCAGGTCTCCGCCATCTGCCAGGCCTAATGGAGTCACCAGGGTGCAAATAGGCCTCAGAGACTGCGAGCATCTGAACAAAGAGACTATGCAGAGCAGTGATTTATGGAAGCTATCGAGAGAGAGAGAGAGACAGAGCTAGACGTACATAGTGCATATGTGAGAAGATAGCGTCAGGTCTAAGACTTTAAGAGAATGAGCTACACATGAGATGGTGAGAGAGAGAGATTGCAGAATGTATGATAAGGAATCTCACGTGGAGTCATGTTTTTGAGGTTGCTCATTTAAATAGGTCATATCAAATTTGAATTGATCTTCTGAAATAAGAGTTTGTACTATAAAGACTATAACTATAAAGCCCTGCAACTGTATCGCTCAACACTTCCTCCCAGTCCCAAAAGACCATTTAAAGAAATTGAGGAGCAATAATTAATTTTTAATTTTATATTTTTATTTAGAAAGTTTATATATATGTATGTGTGTATATGTATATATATTCATTGGCTATATATGGCTTTTGTGTACAGTAAAACTTGCAAGCCATAATAATAAAAAAAAATGTTCCTTTGATTCCGTTCTTTTCATTAATTCATTAAACAAATAGAACGATTCATAAGTGAATCATATGAACCAAAATGATTTTCACAAATCCTTATCCAGTAATCACAAACTGGAAAGGTCATGGAAATTGGCCAAAGAATTATATAAAAAATATTTAATAATTACAAAAGCATATACATTGAAGGCTTAATAGTACAGCAGCAAAAAAAATGATAATAAAAAAAATCCATTTAATTCTAAGGGCCAGAGATAGTGTGGAAAATGGTTGTGAAAAAGTAGTAATAAAAAACAACAAATAAATTATCACAAATAAAATATATTTATTATGAACTCATTAAGGTAAGAAAGTAAATGGACTTTCTTTGAAGAGCAGCAGTTGGAAGATTTTTGTGATAAAAATAAAAAGAATTACTAAAGAATGGAGGAGTACAGCATACAGAAAGATATGCCCAAGGACAGACAAGCTGAGAGTGTGTTTTATCAAAAGAGAGAAAGAGAGGGATGTGTGAGACGGGAATTAAATGGTCACTTTCAATAAAACTGTGTGTGCGTCTAATGGAGGGAGGAAGAGAAAGAGACAAAATAACTGAGAGAGAGATAGAGTGAGAAAGCAAAGAAATGTGGACGTGCGATATTAGGTGCTCCAGGGGCTCTAGACTGGAGGATCGTGGGTATAACACAGAGTGTCCTGCAGAAACCTTTGCATTACGTGTGCAGGCATGTGCGCCCGTGTGTCCACTTAACATGTAAAGTGTGGTGGAAAGTGATGTATATGATGGTACTTGCTCTTCACTCATTAATTGGCTGCCGGTCCCCCTGGCAGTTCTCTTCTTGAAAAGTCTCATATGCAGAGAGTCACTTCTCCTCTTTCTTCTCCCTCGCTCTGCTCAAAAGCCCCTCTGTTTGTCACCATTAGGCTTTCAGGGCACTCTTCTATTCTCATTCATTGCTGACAATAAAGGAAGTGCAGGACTTTTTTTCTGCCCAGCCCAGCAGAAGCTCAAACAGGCTTGCCCCTCCTTTGATGTGCGGTGGCTGGGCTTGTCTTAACTGCACATCCCCGTTGCCTCTCCATCCAACCACTTCTCTGTTCTGCCACAGAGGTGAAGCAGGTATGATGCCTGTCCCTGAAGTTTAGACCCGGTCTAATTCAAAGCCCTGGGACTAATGCCGTTTTAATGGGCCGTGCCACTCGCTCAGAAAGTCTCTGTCAAAGGAAATTGTAAATGAGGTTCCTGAGCTGCAGCTTGAAAGGATGTGTGTGTGTGTGTGTGTATGTGTGTGTGTGTGTGTGTGTGTGTGTGTGTGCACATCATTTCTCCCTTCTATGCCATCTTGCTTATGGAGTGTGAAATATATAGATGCTAATTTATTTAAGTTGTATTATTAAAGCAACAAGCCACTCGAGGATGAGCATTACACTGATTTTACCAAAGATAAATGCTGTACTTTGAATGGTGAAACTGTGGTCAGTTCACTGTAGTTCATTGCCCCAAATGACTAATGGCTTTTTTTAAATTGATGACAGCAGCCACATCGTTTGACATAATATATATATATATATATATATATATATTAATCGTGATTAATCATTTAACAGCAGTGAATATAGATATAGATAAATATACAATTTATGTTTATGTTAATAATATCAATAATCAGAATTGTGGTAGAAATTCCCCTACGCACCTGATTTAAGTTAAATCGGGTGTCTCCTGACATCAAAAATTATCCTCGGGTGACTTTTCTGACAGCTAATCATGATAGCTCTGACTGCACTGTAGAACCAGGCCTAAGACAGATCAGTTAAGAATTACAGCTACCTGACTCCTAAGAGAGTCTCACTCTTAGTCAGACGATGTCTCACCCCCTATGAACTATCACTTGGGACTAAGATCTCTAGTGTTCCACTACAACTGCTGCGCAGCAGTAACCAGACAGACTCCAGACAATGCCTTGAATAAGCTTTAATCATGGCCAGGAGGACCTCATACCAATCGCATGGAATCTCCCCCAAAAAAGAAAACAACAGTTTATATAGCATAGGTGCATAGCAAAGATTCATTGCATCATTATTATCTGTTTTATAGTATATATTTACAGTAGCATTTAGCTGTTTGTCTGCTGTGCTGGTTCCGTTGTAAGCTTGTTTATGAGAATGTGTGTCCATGTGCCTTGTTGTTTTCCTGTTTTTGTTGTAACCCCAGCATGACCAGCTAATGTCATTACATTACAACACTTCGAAACAATATAGTAGGTCTCTTCTTTATATATTTGAGTGTGCGTACTTGAGCGTGTCCCTAGTGGAACTCTACACACAAACCAGCTGAAAGAGAATGGGAGAGGAGGCTCAACCACCCGAGGGACTTGGCCCTGTTAATGAACACTCTGCACTGGCAGGGGGGCCCAGTCTGATCAAAAATACATACAGAGCACAGCACAGAGTGGCCCAGTGCTGCGGCCAAGAGATGCATGAACCTACACACACACCACGCTTTTGAAACCAGCACTTGTGCTTTCAGAGAAGCCTGCTTGGTACTCTGTTGCTGTCCCAATAGAAAATATGATACTAGCTTACTATAAAAGCAGTGCCCTTAAGGTTCAGGCATCCCCCATCGCACATGTCTCTTTTCTGATTTATTTTGCTTTTGTTTGTTTTGCTTTCCTGCATGTATTCCCACTTCTGTTTTCTGCTATAATAGTAAATATGGAAGCACATGGAGAACATGCAGTGATACTTCCCTCATTTGTTTTAACAGGCATCCACTGTGACGGCATCTGCCCTCAAGGCTTCTGGGGGCCTAACTGCTCCATGACCTGCTCATGCCAGAACGGAGGCTCCTGCTCTCCTGAAGACGGAACCTGCGTGTGCGCTCCTGGCTACCGCGGGACTTCCTGCAAGAAAAGTAAGCTTCCTGTCAACTTTCTTTCTCCTTCCAGTGACACTTTTAACACAATGTCACCTTCTCGAAGCCTGTCACATAAGTGGTTTATTTGAACACACTTCAACCGAAGACGATAAACAACTGGTGGGATGAGAGGGGGTCACGACTGTTACATCCAGACGGTGACCCTCTGGGTGTGGAGTGGGGACAGTTGAAGAGGGAAGCACTTAGTGAAGAGTCATGAAGTGCGAGCAAATCTTTAATCACACAAATCTTAATCACTTCAGGCCTGGATCTCTGTAGAGATGCCGTGTCCATGTGGGGCTCTCATCAGCCTCTCCATGAGGAGAAGTGTTTACTCAGCCTCTCAAGGGTCTGCTTCTTAAAACACTGATTTGCTCTTGCTGTTTCTCTTTACCACACTGTGCCCTCAACAGATAAGCTGACTGATTGCTGGTCATTTTCAAGGATCAAATATAGTCTGTATATGGTAAAGCCAGTAATATGGCAGGAGACAGGTGACCATTTAAAAAGATGTCCAGGTTAGGGTATCTATTAGGGCTGCACGATATATCGAAATATCGCAAATGTAAACATCGCAATATGCATATCGCAAGGGCGTGCGATATCTGAATCATTTTAATAATAGGCTACTTAAATCAAAACGTTGCAAAAGGTCAAAGTTTTAGTTCGACGAACATAGCAGAGAATTGCTTGACGTTAAAAAGAATTAAGTCTCGTCTTGCTGTCTGACAGACTCACACCTAAAGCGCGTGCACAAGCCGCATCTCGCGCAGCGTCTCTTCAGTTCTGCCTCACACGTGCAAAGCTCGCGCGCGCACACACACACACACACACACACAGAGAGAGAGAGACGCGTTTCAGACGGCGCGCGAACACGTTCGTCTTTCGCATCTCCTCCTTATGTTTGAACAGACACATACACACAGAATTATGTCAATAGTACCCGTCTCGACGATCATTCTCGTAAACGCAGTCGGTTATGTTTTAAATGAATGTAAACAGCTGAGAAAGAAATCGGATGTGTATCATTATACTGGATCCGTGCAGTCGGTTTTAAAGGGACAGCAGCCTATAAATACGTGCTGCTGAATATGCAACTAATGTTAATCAAACAACAAAACAGCTATAACAAAGATTAATCTAAATTTAATTCATACAGTGAACACTATGCAGTGTTATTTTACACTTAATTATTACATTTCTGTACCTGAATACTACTGTTTATGTTATCTATGCTTGTAAATTGTGTATTTATTTTTCTTTCTTTTTTTTTTTACTAACTGTTCACTTGCCTTTAATCATGTTTGAACTTTCTCAGACTATAGTTTTTGCTGTGGCATATGAAGAAGCACTTGAAGTGTATGGAAAGCAAAGTTACAATGATATAAAAAAAATAAACAACAGGCATTCAATAAATAGATTAATAGTTCATATTACAAATAAATATACTTGTTTATTCTGTTAATGTATACGATGTGTGTGTGTATGTGTGTGTGTGTGTGTGTGTGTGTGTGTGTATACCGCAAAAGCAATAATATTGTGAAATATTTTTTCTATTTAAAGTAACGGCTTTCTATTTGAAAATATATTACAATGTAATTTATTGATGTGATCAAAGCTGAATTTTCAGCATCTTGCTATCTATCTGTCATTCTGTTGTTCTGTCTGTTTTCATTGAATACATTTTTAATAAATAAAATTTGTAAATATATTTTACCTAACATTTTAGTTTTACTTTTCAGATTTTTTTTCTGTAATGTTCTAGCATTGTCATTGAATCTCATTATATTCCCATTCTTATTTTAATAGTACGTTTTACTTTATTACAGCTAAAAATACTAATACTAATAATAATAAAATAAAAACTAAAAACTGGAATAATCCGTAAAGTTAAAAGAAACACTGGAATACAATGTTTTTTAAATAAAAACTGCATAAATTAAAGGCAGTACAATATGTACTAACATGATGTATATATACAATTAATACTTCTAGGTTGCTAAATTCAGTTAAAATTTTATATATTATTATTTTGTTTTCATGTTACATTGAAAGTAGAATCTAATTTATTATTTATGTCTCTTGATTTTGGGGTGAAAAATGATCCAGACATGTGTCTTGAGATTCACCCAGTAAGGAGATGTGTATGCAAGTGTGTGTTCAATGATTGCAGCGAGAAAGGAAAGGGAATGCGATTAATCTTCACCACACTGTTCGTTGTTGTACAATTATCTTAATTACAAAGGCCCACCACCCATGGTGGAAAGGTCAGCACACACTACTCTCCTGCATTACACAAAGCTACAGCAATTAAATCGAATCAAGACTCTAATGAAGAAAAATGACCCACAGAAGCTCCCGTCTCGGACAGAGCTGAGTGACAGAGACAGACTGAGACCTCATGCTCTGTGAAACAATGAGCCTGACCATGAGGACGACGAAACCCCCTCATTATTTCTGACTATATTAGTTGTACAGGTGACAGTGGCTCCGTGGTTTAGGGTTAAACGCTAGTACCTGGAAGAATGTTTCAGACCTCAAGTGGCCATAGATTGTAACATTACTGAAATGTTTCAGAACTGTTAAATGAAGTGCTAAAGTATATTTCTATACACTGCCATTCAAAACTTTGAGGTCAGTAAGATTTTCTTATGCTCATCAAGGCTGCATTTATTTGATCAAAAATAAAGTAAAAAGAGTAATATTGTTAAATATTATTAGAACTGAAAATAACAGCTTTCTATTTTAATATGTTTAAAAAATGTATTTATTCCTGTGATGAAAAGATGAATTTGAAATCTTTTGTAGCATTAACTACTGTTACAAAGTTTAATGCCTTCTTGCTGAATAAAAGCATATGTGACCCTGGACCACAAAACCATAGGGTCATAAGGGTCAGTTTGAAATTGAGATCTCAACAATTGAGATTATATATATATATATATATATATGTATATGTATATGTATATGTATATATATTAAAAATAAGCTTTCCATTGATGTATGGTTTTTTAGGATAGGGCAATATTTGGCTGAGATACAACTATTTGAAAATCTGGAATCTGAGGGTGCAAAAAAATCTAAATTTTGAGAAAATCACCTTTAAAGTTGTCCAAATGAAGTTCTTAGCAATGAATATTCATAATCATAAATTAAGTTTTGATGTATTTACGTTAGGAAATTTACAAAATATCTTCATGGAACATGATCTTTACTTAATATCCTAATGATTTTTGGCATAAAAGAAAAATTGATCATTTTGACCCATACAAAGTATTGTTGGCTATTGCTACAAATATATCCGTGCGACTGGTTTTGTGGTCCAGGGTCACATATAGTAATTTACTATTTATTAAACAAAAATACTGACCCAAAACTTGTTTTGAATGGTAGAGTACATAAGATTTTATTTTACTGAATAACAGGACAAAAATATTGATGTTTCTAAATGTTATGTACGAATGTGAACTGCTTTGTACAATATTTTTGTAACTCATATTTTCCATTTATTAAGTGTCTAATCTCTAATTTGTCGTTACTTGCTTTCCCACTTTATCTTTCCTTCCAAATCTGTTGTTCTTTCTGTTTTGTTCCTCTCCTCCCCTTGCTGTCCTTTGCCCCGTGACAGTTTGCCCTCCTGGTTTCTACGGGCACCGCTGCAGCCAGTCATGCCCACAGTGTGTGCACAGCACAGGGCCGTGCCACCACTTCACGGGTCACTGTGAGTGCCTCGCCGGCTTCTTCAGCTCGCTTTGCAACCAAGGCAAGTAGCTCTCGTTCCTCTCCCTCTGTTTCTCTACTTTCTCTCTCTATTTTTCTCTCCTTCTCACCCACGGACCTCACTACAGATCCTTGGAGGCTAGTTGTGCATTGGGGAGAGGTACGGTCACATCACTGTCGAACTAGCTTTACTATAATTACAGTATTTTTCAATTGAAAACAAACTATGACTGAATCAATACACTAAGGCATCTATTTCTCATGATAATGTGTCAGAAATACGCCGTTTCTGCAAAACTGTTGACACATTCTTGTTGCTAACACACAATTTGGAGTTCTGGTGGACATTTTTGCTTTTTGCACAACTCTCAGGGGCCAATGTGAAAATGTTTCTGGCCAGCTGATGAAAATGTTGCTGTCAATAATTATAATGCCTTGAAAACTTTTTTGGGTATTGAACAGTGTTGTTGCAAATTCTGCTGGTTTAAACTTGTCACCAGTGTAACATTGTCTAACTGGCTGACATAGATTAACACAAGTTTTGTCGATATTGTGAGAATGACTTATAGTTATAGTCTTGGAGAAATCAGGAAAAAGTCAAGTTACAAACTAGTTATTGTTTTGCAGCAACAGTGCGTTAATGAATTATAGTTGTTGTGGAGTTTTACTTATAGCTGTATATATATGTATCTTTGTTTGAAAAAATAATAATACTAATTTTAGTATTATTTTTGTGTAAATTTCTAAACTCTACTTTTTTTAAATTATCGGTATCATTACAATAAAACATTTACTGGTACGTTTAAAATGTCTATAAAAATGCATTGCTTATAATAAAATCATTTATTATCATTTTTGTGGTAGGGCCAGTGAAAGTTTTGGCAGAGAAAATCTAGCTGAAGATTTTTTCCTCACATTTTAAAAAATGCATGATTCAGACCCATATAAGCAGGTGACTCTTCTGGAAGCAATTCACACAAACTGTAATGACATCAAAGGTATTTTCTTCTAGTTGCTACTTCCCCTGCTGATGAACCAGAGTGAACCAGAATCGATTGTTATGTAGATGAAATTATGCGGCTGGATTGTGCACTCTTTAGGAAGCACAAATGGATAGACGCTGTCATTTATTGTTGGCATGCATTTTGATTGGTATGTAATGACGATATTGCGGTTCAGTTGGAGATTATATACATAAATGATGCACATAAATAGCAGTTTACCCCTCTCAACCTACCTGTCACTGAAATGAGCTGTACTCGACCCGCATGGCATGTTATGCCATTCTGTGTGTGTGCGCTCTGCCATTGGCAACATGCCCATCTGCAGAACGCCACGCTGACTCTGCTGCTCCGCCGTACTGAAAATAATTGGCATTATCACTGACACTCTGACAAATAACCTTCAGAGGAAATCTGAATATTGCTGAGCTCATTCTTCTGAGCGAGACAAACACTGAAGAGTCAGGTCGATATCACCGCTTTCCATTTTTGTTGAGCTCCTGTGGAAAACCAGAGACAGCGTAGAGAGAATAATTTGTTAATTTCCTCTAATATACTTCATGCTTCAAGATTTACGTCTAGGAGGTCTATAATACCTGGAGAGAGCTATCCGTTAACATTCCCATTCATCATTCCCGTTCAGCTGTGCTGCATATGGATAACCCCCTCCCTGAGAAGTGCGCAGTTTGAAATCTGCCATCTCTGGCTGATGGCAAAACATCTACTGTAATATCATGACATATCTGCATATATGTTGCTTGAAAAACAAATTTATTTCGTCAGAAAGCGTGGCAACTTTTGAATGGCTGTCAATGGAGAACGATGCAATGAAAATGTCATTGTTATGACTTTCTACCAGTAGGGTTTGACCAGAATAAACCCTGCATATACTTTTTTTAAGGGGTCGTTTCTCTACTGTGATTTTCACTTTTTTAAAGTTTTTCAAATGAAGCTCCTCTGTCCGAAGAGAGCGCTGTAAATATTCACTCTATGTTGACTGTTATATACAGATTCTGAGTGAAGTTTCAAGTCAATGAGGCAGATTTTCAACTCAAACTAATAAACCCTAACACTCACTTCCCACTCCACAGCACCCAACTGAGACGTCCAGATGAAATATAGATAGACCATCTCATAATAATTAACCAGTCTTTTCATGAATTAAGGAAAGGCCGTATGAATATATAGAATTCACTTTCATTGCTTTCAGAGCCGTCTTGTGAATAAATATTTAATATGTTAAAGCAAAAGAAGGAAAAGGTTCGAGAAAAGGCTTGTTTTAATTTGTCCAGATCATAATTACTGGAAGAAAGGCAGGCCTCGGGGGGATCGTGGCTAGCCCACATACCTACTTTTTTGTAGTTTGGTCTATGCCGGTGTCCTCCGATGTCTTGAGCCCACGTTCACCCGTCTCAGAACGAGCTAATGAACTTCAGCTAGTCACAGTTGGAATGAAACGGAGCTCGTGACATTTGGGGGCCACTAACTAATAAGAGGAAGCTTTGAGTTAGTTGAAAGAGTTTCCACAAAATGAGAAGAGTGTGGAAATATAATTATTAAAAGCCAGTGGCACAAAGATTTAGCTTCAGCTTCACCTCAGTGGACGAACTGTCTGATTGCAACATCTGACTCTGTTGTGTGGCCGTATTTCAACTCTCATGAGAAGCTGAAGACATCCCATCCCAACGCATCCCATTGTATGTACCTTGCTGTGAACTCACCGAAACTAGAGGAGAGAGAGGGGTGAAAAACATGATGGGCTTTAAACTAAACTGAAATTTCTAATTGAGGCAAGTGTCAGAGCGTGGTGAAATATTCATTTTATTAAAAATGTACACAAGCTCTATTTTTAATTTCATAGTACATCAGTCGACCCTATTCTTGATGGTGCCGAGCGAAGCTGGCAAAGATGGATAATTGGACAGTGTGACAGAAGCACATGTTTGATGGGTGATTCAGCTTTGAAGTGCACGCAGACATGACTTACAATCACTCCTGCACGTGTCACTCTGGTTTATCATCAGTTACTACTCATGCAGAACTATTATAGAACTTACAATGACGCATTATGATCTTTGAAAAGTTTTAAAGGTGAATTGAAAGATGTTGCAGTAAAGTTTAATTGAGACACTATAATTACCTTAACCTAAAAATCCTTCATGTGGTAACATCTGAATGAGTTTATGTCAGAAATATTATTTAACATCGCTGAATCAACATTTCAAAAGTTTGAGGTCAATACGTTTTTTTGTTTTTTTTTTGAAAAAAATTAATACTTCAATAAAGATGCATTAAATTGATCAAAAGTGACAGTAAATACATTTATAATGTTACATAAGATTTTCTATGAATTTCTGTTTTTCCACAATTCCACAAAAATATTAAGTAGTCCAACCATTTTTAACATTGATCATAATAAAAAATGTTTCTTAAACACCAAATCTGTAAATTAGGTGACACTAAAAACTGGAGCAATGACTGCTGAAAATTCAGCTTTGCCATCAGGAATAAATGACAAAAAAAATATATTAAATAGATTTTGAAATACATTAAAATAAAAAAAACTGTTATTTTAAATTGTAATAATATTTCATAATATTACTGTTTTGTACTGGATTTTTAATCAAATAAATGCAGCCTTGGTGAATATAAGAGCATTTTGTCTTTTCAAAAGAATGGTTGATGGGGTGGGGCTTAGAGTTATTAGAGTTTGGGAAATAATATTATTTTTCATAATTTCAATCTTAAATTGTTTAGTGCCGCTGCTGGGTCTTCACTTCACCTTCATTTCACTGAAAGCAAAAGCTATTTCAGAAGGATATGTAATTTGAATGCAAATATTTAACTCGAAAACACAATAACATTATTGTGAACTAAGATCAGTGTTCGGAGGAGTAAAATCATTGTTAGCATCCTCCAGATATGCTGTGATTACCATTGAATGAATGACTCACGGGTTTAAGTGTTGTGTTTGTGTCTGTGTTATGTCTGTTTTTGTCCCGTCAGTGTGTCCCAGTGGCAAATACGGGAAAGCCTGTGCTGAGATCTGCGTGTGCACTAACAATGGCACCTGCAACCCCATTGACGGCTCTTGCCAATGTTTCCCAGGCTGGACTGGAGACGACTGTTCACAGAGTACGAACCAATTTGTCCTTTTCTTTGTTTGCATTTGCAGTTCCACCTTCTTTTATTTGTCCCACTCTTAGTGTTTTATCCTACTGCTCTTTCCCATCCATTTTCATCCATTTGTCTTTCATGGACGTCTCATGGCATAGTGCCACGTAAATCATGACCACGTCCATTTTTCTTTTCCAAATACCCCACAAGACCAACAATTTCTTTCTTCAATAAATTACTTGATAGCACACTCTCAATAATTTACACAGCGCAAGAGAGCGGCAATATGAAATAGAGACGAGAGCAACAATGTCCCGGAGAATTTATCGCTCACCCTCGCGCCCCCCCCTCCCCTCTCAGGCTGTTAATCTAACACTGTTTGCTGTAAGTGAAGGGGTGAGGACTGGCTGAGGGATTTCAATTATTAATTCCCAACAGTGACAATTTCAGCTTATACTGTAGCTATGGCCCTCATTTCAGTGTGATTTCCTCTTTATCTTCGCTCTACCACATTTTATTTGCAAAACATGCAAATTTTACATCAAATGCATCATTTTGTATACGTTATGTAAATTAGGGGCCTGTAAATGTGCGTTTAGACGCGTGTTTTACACATGTTTCTTAGTCTTCATTTGACATGTCTCTGGCTCCGCAGTTTGTCCCATAGGCCAGTGGGGCCCTGACTGCTTGAACTCATGTAACTGTCACAACGGAGCCCAATGTAGTGCCTACGACGGAGAGTGCAGGTGCAGCCTGGGCTGGACCGGCCTCTACTGCACGCAGCGTGAGTCTCTCTCACACACAAGTACACACACATTCACAGTTATTATTTAATACAAACAAGCCACTATTATACACATGCAAACACTCTCTCCCGCACACGTAATGAACATAAAGTGACACAGTGACATCTGTTGGCAGTATTTCAGAACTGCACCAGGGAGTTATGAAATCTCATGATGTTATGATGCCACTGAGTGGTCCTTAATAATAAATGCACGTTTTTTCACATCAGTCATTTGACTCATTATATGACCTTGCTCAAGGCTGAAATCAAAAACCATCAACATCACGCCTGCAAAAAAACAGAATCCATCTCTCATTCATTACGTCAATCATTTCTTGATCCCTCCTCTGCTGCCACTCTGTTTGAAACTTTTTTTTATGACGGCAGTGATATAAACTCTTTCTTGAGGAGTGATGAAATCAGTTTGTGTTTTGCTGCAATGTTTGCTCCAGTAGGCTTGTTATCTTTAGTGGCCAGACTGTCTTTGCGTGTTTGTGTGTTTATGTACTGTACATGTGTTTGTCTATGAATTGCTATTAGTGTACGAGGCCGTCGTGAATAGGGAAACACTGTCATGCTAATATAATTCAATTAGGTACATGTTATAATAACAAATTTTGGTCATTTGTGGAATTCGAATGTCGGGGCTTCTCTTTCACTCTGGGTTCCTGTTGCTGGCACCATCAGCGTACACCAACTGTGTGTTGTAGGTTAATGTGATGTAGCAGGATATCTCTTTCCTTCAGGCTGTCCCTCAGGGTTTTATGGGCGAGACTGTGCAGAGGTGTGCCGCTGTCAAAATGGAGCTGACTGTGATCATATCACTGGCCAATGTGCCTGTCGGACTGGCTTTATTGGGACCAACTGTGAACAGAGTGAGTGTTGTAGCCTCTTTAAGAGTGCGTGTGTTCTTGTCTTAGGGGGTTGTGAGAATGTCAATTCGAAAGAGACGTTTAGCAGCCCTGATGATGATGATGATGGTGATTGATGATCTGTGTGTGTGTGACTGTGTTCCTCATCCACCATCCCAGGCAGTCGATCACAACATGTGTCTGAGTGTTTGTTTTACACGCTGTTGGCCCGGGGTGTTTGGCTAATTGTGTTGGTGTATGTGTTTTTATAAAGAGTGTCCTCCTGGGACGTTTGGCTATGGCTGTCAGCAGCTGTGTGAATGTATGAACAACGCCACCTGCGACTATGTGACTGGAACATGCTACTGCAGCCCGGGATACAAAGGAATCCGCTGTGACCAGGGTAACACTCTCTTTCTTATGTCCTTTTTCATCTGGGGTGAAGAAAAACACTATGGAAAAATCCTATAAGTTTATACTGAACAAAAGAACCTGATATGTTTTAGAGTTGGGCCTCTAAGTAACCACATAGCAAGGCGCTAGCAACTACATAGCAACACATTAACAACCACTCAGAATTTGTACAGCCACATAGAACAACCTAGAAACCACATAGCAACACACTAACAACCATTCAGACCCTTAGCAACTGCATAGAACACCTTAACAACTAAATAGCAACACACTAAAACCCACTCAAACCATTAGCAATCACATAGAACACCCAAGCAACTACATAGCAATACACTAACAACCACTCAAACCATTAGCAACCACATAGAACACCCTAGCAACTACATAGCAATACATCAACAACCACTCAGACTCTTAGCAACTACATAGGACACCTTAACAACTAAATAGCAACACACTAGCAACTGCATAAAAACACACTAACTGCGTCCCACATGACACACTATACACTGTGCACTTATACACTATGTACTTATGCACCATGTACTCAACCATGTAGTGCATGAATTTTATAAGGTTATTGTGGAATCTGATAGCCCCTCAGCTGCAACATTTGAGTGCATGAAGTGTACAACATTCCACACTTCGTTGTTTTTCTGGTTATTTAAGTGCATCATCTGGGTGTGCACTTTTTCTTTTTGGAATTTTCAGTGTGAACACATTACTTGCACTATTTATACTACAAACCGTAATAGAATAGTGCATAAGTACGCGATTTGTGCATCTATTAACACCCACTCAAACCCTTAGCAACCACATAGGAAACCCTAGCAACTGCATAGCAACACACTAACAAACACTCAGACTCTTAGCAACTGCATAGTAATGCCCTGGCAACCACCCAGACCACTGCATGATGCACCACTCCCGTTTTCCTCACAAAATAATTCTATTGTACCTGAGAATTCTATTGTACCCGATCTATAATCATATTCTGTGTCCTAGCGGCTCTAGTGATGGAGGAGCTGAACCCCTATACTAAGATCAGTCCTTCTCTGGGTTCAGAGCGGCAGTCCGCAGGCGCTGTGATGGGCATCATCTTCCTGCTGCTGATCATCATGGCCATGCTCAGCTTGTTTGTTTGGTTCAGGCAGAGACAGAGAGACAAAGGCCAGGAAATGCCCAGTGTCTCGTACACCCCAGCCCTGCGTGTCACCAACACTGACTACTCCCTCTCTGGTGAGAACCTCCTTTGAGACTAATCATCAGATAATCAAATATTGAATAAGCTACTATGAACAACTTCAGATGCTCCATGAATGTTTGGTGACTTATATAGTACATCTTTTTGAAAGGTGTGTAGTGGCATTTTTGTCTGTTCAGTAACTGGAAGTAAAAGTAACAGTATCAGCACTGTATTATTGTTATCACAGTGCTGTATTGCAAAGTATTCAATCATGTAAAAATACTGCATATTTATGATCACTTTTTTATCCCATCTGCATGGGCTAGTTTTGATGATGTGGCTATAAATGGCTTGACCAATTCCATTAAGTGTCATGAACTTCGGTCCATTAAACTGCCCTCTTCTACTCTGTTATTGCAGGAACAGAATGTCATGCATTATCAGACAGGAGTTTAGTAAACTTGTACACTGTGGTATGCAGAAGTTATGAATACTTTTGCCTTGCTCTCTTCCTTAGAAACGTCTCAGAGCAGCAGTGGTGGCCAGTGCTTCTCCAATCCCAGCTACCACACTGTGGCACAGTGCAACATCTCATCCACCATCACAAACAACCTGGACGGCACTCTCGCTCTTAAGGTCAGGACATAGACACATTTGCATTACAGCGAGGTTCACATCCTTGAGGTCGCAACTCCATGATGGTTCGACAGATAAACAATATTTTTTTCAAGCATCATTTGTATGGCCATAGTAGCTGCTCTTGTGCTTAGAATATTACATAAAAACATGCAACAACATGGCCCTTTTTTAAGAAATGAATACTTTTATTCAACAAGGATGCATTAAATTAATCAAAAGTGACAGTGAAGACATCTATAATGCTACAAAGATTTCTGTTTCAAGTAAATTCTGTTCATTAAAGAATGCTCAAAAAATGTATGAGTTTCCATAAAGATATTAAGAAGCACAGTTGTTTTCAGCATTGATAATTATAAAAGATATTTCTTTAGCGCCAAATTATCACATTAGAATAATTTCTCAAGGATCATGTGAAACTGAAGACTGGAAAAATGCAGTTTTAAAATATATTGAAATAGAAAACTCTTCTTTCAAATTGTAATATTTCACAATATTATTATGTATTTTGATTTATTTATTTATTTATTTATTTATGTTTAAATAAATGCAGCCTTGGTGAGCATAAGTGCGATCAAATAAATGCAACCTTGGTGAGTGTAAGAGACTTTCAAAAACATTCAGATCTTACTGACCACAAACTTTTAAACAGCAGTATACATTAGACAGGATTAGTACCAATACGACAGAGCCAATAACAATAAAACTGCATTATAAAATGTGTTGTTGTTCTTGAAAATATAATTTTCTAGTTAGGTAATCATGCTTGTAAGACAAATCTTAATTCAATTGGTTTCAACTTCAGAACATATAAAATAGGTCGCAGACCAAAAAAGGTCACGAATCCCTGCATTACACTGTTTCATCAAGGCTATCGGGGTAATGATCTTTCATTGTCTTTGATGTTTTTTGTCTTTTTTCCCTTTTAGAAAGGAGACAGGAACAATTCAGAATGGAGAGCGTACTGCAATCTCAATGACCTGGGTCAGTGTCCTCACTTAATTTCTTATCTCACCCCCTATTCAAACCATCTTCTATCTGTTCCCGTCAGACAAAGCCTGACAAGTACTCATGCAATTTGAAATGGATCAGATATATCGTTCTTTTCTCCTCGCTCAGCCTATTCCGCAAAACAAATAAGACATTTGTTTTCCATTGAAGCACCAGAGAATTAAACTACTTACTCATTCCTGGGGGTTGTAACGAACAGCAGACTGTGCTTCTGGCACTGGAGCAAGACCTCCGCCTGCTGCGTTTTTAATAAGCCCCTTACTTTAGGTGGCACACACACACATGCTGGAAGGTCAGACTTTGCCTGTATTATCCAAGGTCACTCAGACTAGGGGGGAGAGAGTTCATTACCTCTCTGACTTCCCATCCCAAGCCACCTCACCCCATTATGTCTACCTGCAGGTCTGCTGATAAGGCTTCAGCAGAGCATGCGGGGCCTCAGAGACTCTGGTTGGAGGTTGGGTATTTCAATCATGTTCTGTTACAAGCCCATAGAGGAAGTGAAATGGAGCCAGTGACCACAAGTACAAAGTGGGACAGTTATTTAATCCTTTTATAGGAATTGTTACATTTTGATGAAGATTACAATGACATTGTCTTCTTGATGAATCGTTTACTATAAGACAAGGAATCTATGTGAGTAAATGAGAACAGTTTTGATTCAAGTCAAATCAAGTGAAAGTACAAATTGTCCTTTTCTTTAAACAGACTAAACTACGTCACATTTGTATTGAGGAAAAACCCAACTGAACAGTGTGCGTACACTGAAACTCCACTGCTGTCATGTCACCATGGAGACTATTCATAGAGAAAAACCAAATTAATATTGCACTGGCTTTATCAGTGTGGGGTGGGTGTTTTGTTTGAGCATTTTCATTTATCGATCTTGACGTCACCCTAAAGGCATGTCAGTATCTCTGGGTAGTCAGCTGAGAAACGTGATTTAGAGATGTGATTTGGTTAAAGGTTAACTCATAGTACTCATTAGTGACAAAGCTGAGTAAGAGCTAAGAGCTTGACTTTGCTTTTATATGTGTATGTGCAGGCATTCCTGTGTTGTCTTTTTATCTTGCTTACCTTACACAGCCGATCTGTGTTTTCTGATAACAATATTTTGTTGGTGCTTTAGATTCACCATTAAGCCAAAAAATCCAACAGTAAAGTGTAGTCTACAAAGGTGTTTATAGTAGAATCTAATATTGGTTGGAGACAACATGAGCAAATGTTGGCATTTGTGCTAGAAATTGTACTATCAATATATTGAAATATATATATATATATATATATATATATATATATATATATATAT
>NW_015629065.1:1312418-1312814 GCF_001515625.1 Sinocyclocheilus rhinocerous
TATAAAATTTTAATTAAATGCATTTAAATATATATATATATCATATTTAAATATATATTAAATATATATCATATTCATACCTTAAATCAGTCGATCAATTTGATTGATCGAGATTAATCGCAATCAAAATTAATGGCATATGGCAACATTTACACTTTCTATCTTTTGTGTTTACATGATATGGGTGTACTGTGTGTATATTTATATGTATATAAATACACACACATACATGTATATATTAAGAAATATTTACATATGTATATGTGTGTGTACATACATATATATAGAAACATATACAGGTGCATCTCAATAAATTAGAATGTCGTGGAAAAGTTCATTTATTTCAGTAATTCAACTCAAATTGTGAAACTCGTGTGTTAAATAAATTCAATGCAC
>NW_015629065.1:1312837-1312917 GCF_001515625.1 Sinocyclocheilus rhinocerous
TCTTTGGTTCTGATGATTTTGGCTCACATTTAACAAAAACCCACCAATTCACTATCTCAACAAATTAGAAAAATTAGAAT
>NW_015629065.1:1315985-1316505 GCF_001515625.1 Sinocyclocheilus rhinocerous
TATAAAATTTTAATTAAATGCATTTAAATATATATATATATCATATTTAAATATATATTAAATATATATCATATTCATACCTTAAATCAGTCGATCAATTTGATTGATCGAGATTAATCGCAATCAAGATTAATGGCATATGGCAACATTTACACTTTCTATCTTTTGTGTTTACATGATATGGGTGTACTGTGTGTATATTTATATGTATATAAATACACACACATACATGTATATATTAAGAAATATTTACATATGTATATGTGTGTGTACATACATATATATAGAAACATATACAGGTGCATCTCAATAAATTAGAATGTCGTGGAAAAGTTCATTTATTTCAGTAATTCAACTCAAATTGTGAAACTCGTGTGTTAAATAAATTCAATGCACACAGACTGAAGTAGTTTAAGTCTTTGGTTCTTTTAATTGTGATGATTTTGGCTCACATTTAACAAAAACCCACCAACTCACTATCTCAACAAATTAGAATACTCCATAAGACCAATAAAAAAAA
>NW_015629065.1:1317354-1356745 GCF_001515625.1 Sinocyclocheilus rhinocerous
AATAAATGAACTTTTCCACGACATTCTAATTTATTGAGATGCACCTGTATATATATACTTGTATGTTTTTGTATAGTGATTTCTACTTAAGAAGTTGTTATGTTATTGTAAATGATGTATTGAAATGATACTGTTAATGTTGCCATTAATTACTGTGTGTGTATATATATATATATATATATATATATATATATGTATGAAGAGTTTTTTGCAAAAACAGATAACTTTATGTTTTTATTGTGTTAGTTAGTTGTATTTTTTTTGTTATTTTGTTACCTAATCAAAATAACCCAACTGCAGTTTGATTGAGACTAATTAGAATGCACAATGAAAAATGAACTCTTCATATATATTAGAATGATTTCTGTAGGATCATGTGACACTGAAGACTGTAGTAATAGCTTTGCCATCATAGGAATAAATTACATTTTAAAATAAATGAAAATATTTTTTTTAATTGTGATAATATTTCAGTATTACTTTTTTACTGTATTTTTGATCAAACAAATAAAGCCTCTGTGAGCGCAAGAGACTATATACTGTATATATAGGAATATTTTACAACATGCTATTTGATTAGTGCAGCTTATCTGTTCCCATCACTTTGTCATTTTGACATTTCTGTGGAGATTTCCCATTACTGATGTTTATCATCGGCTATGTATACTGTTGTTGAATCATGAATTACTCAGAATGTGTGTTCATATGCCTCATTAGGAGTATCAAGAGGAGGCACACTTACACTGAGGGACAACAAAACCACTCGAATGGCCAAAGGTAATAACACTGATGGACATTTGCTCTTGAAATAAGAATATACCAAACTAAGAGGTCCTTTCGCATTTTTGCTATGGTCCACTGCGTTCTCTCAGTAAATTAAGAATTACTTTCGAAGATTATTCGAGTCAGTGAAGTGATACAATATAGAGATCATGCTGACCTGGATGTGCATGTGCCTCATTCACAAATACATTACGTTTTCAACTGTAACCGATTTATAAATAGTCATGTTGTGTCAGAGGACAACTTAATCTGTTCCTCTATGTTTCCGGATGATGTACATAAGTAATACGTCCTGCAAATCTTTTACACAAACTCTTCTTCAGCTACATTAGATCTTAGCTGCAGTAACAAGATTTTCCAGTGTCGTCTAACTGGATTTCACTGTGAAAATCTACCCTGGGATGCTGGTTCTAAACAGTATATCATGGAAAAGTGCTTATTTTGCATCTTTGACTAGAACGGAACTTAATTTTCCTATAGCTCTTTGTACAAATAATAACATTTATTACATTTTGTCTCTCCCAGAGGATGATGTGAAATGAATATGTGAGTAATATCTCTTCTGTAATGTGTGTAGATTACATAAAGGCCTCCATGTGTAGCTCCAGCTCGTGCTCCCTAAATAGTGAGAACCCATACGCCACCATCCGAGATCCACCCAGCCTGGCCTGCAAGCACACTGAAAGCAGCTACGTGGAGATGAAGTCACCTGCTCACAGAGACCTGACCTTCTGCTCCAGCACTAGCACAACCCTGACCACTGCCAGCAGGAACGTCTATGACGTGGGTGAGTCTCATGTATGCAGATGGGGACTTGCTTCTTATAGAAAGTCTCCAATTCTCTCATCTTTGTCTCTTGTTGTTAGTACAATGTACAATATGGAAACACTGTCCTTCACTTTCTCAGTAATGAGAAGAACAAATTGCATTGTGATTCCTATAGGAAAGACAGGGGTTTTGCATTGTTGTTCACAGATCAACTTTGTCCAAAATAGTTCTGAAAATATCTGTTGCCATGTGTCATTCATTAGGCTAATAAATTAAAAAAGAGAAATTACAACTGCGTAACTCAGAACAATAGGCTTATTTATTCGTAAATAAATAAGCCTATTATTCTGAGCTGAGAAGTTACACTTTCATTTTTTTATGTAATTTGTACTTCAATATTCAGGTGTATGTTTACTTTTTATTTTATTCATAAATAAAATAAATTTGTATGTGTATATATTTTAGTTAGATGTCATAATATTATTATAAAATATTCATTTTGAAGTGTAATTTAAAAAAAGTGTAAATGTTGCCATACACAGTATAAATAAAATAAACGCATACATACTGTAAATATATTAATATATCTATTTATGTATGTTTTTACATTTTATATATATATATATATATATTAATATATAATTATAATATTATATTATATTTAAGCTTTATTTCAATTACCAAAAATTATTTTAAGTTTTACATTGCTGTCTATATAAAATAAATAAAATAACATATATTGAAATATATACTTTATTAAAATAAAATAGCTTTTGTAAGGTTTATTATTATATAGATGTTTATGCATAAGTATATTTATGCTTTATGTTTTTAATTAAGCATTATTAATGAATGAGACCCGATATTAAAATATAAATGATAATACACTCAATTTTAGTTTTTAAATGTTTGAATGGGTCAATTTATTATCCACTTATCAATTTATTTAAAAAAAA
Source organism: Sinocyclocheilus rhinocerous (assembly GCF_001515625.1). Taxonomy (NCBI): domain Eukaryota; kingdom Metazoa; phylum Chordata; class Actinopteri; order Cypriniformes; family Cyprinidae; genus Sinocyclocheilus; species Sinocyclocheilus rhinocerous. The sequence continues at coordinate 1,319,862 of NW_015629065.1, forward strand.
AAACATGAAGTTATTTAAAGGAAAAGTTGTTTGACCATTTTCAATTGTACTATAAGGTTGCCATATTGCAATATTCAATCCCATTATATTTTCCAAATTTATGTAAAAATATCTAATGAGAAAGATAAAAAAAAAAAAACATCTTTAGAATATAATCTACTGCATACCATAGACAGAGCTATAGTTTGATTTAAAGATTCAGAGAGAGTTTGAGAAATCAAGCCGCTCACCCCTCGCCACCCTTCTTCCTCAGAACCGACAGTGAGTGTTCTTCAAGGACCCAACGGCCTGGCGACCGGATTCTCGCAGAGTCCTTATGACCTCCCGCGGAACAGCCACATTCCCAGCCACTATGACATCCTGCCAATGCGCCACAGCCCTACACACACCCCACCCCCTCCAGAGAGCCCCCCGAGCTCCCTGCTGTAGAGCCCAGTCCTGCCCAGCCCAAAAACACAGACGCAAGGACCTCGATTTTTAAAATCTCTCTTTCTCTTCAACAATCATTCAAGTACAGATGCATGACATACCGGACATGACACAGGAGAAGAGAGTATTCCTCTCTGAGGATTGTGGGAAATGAATTGTACATCAAAACAAGAACAGATTTGGACACCAGCGATTATTCACCATCCTTCTCAGAGGCGTTTTATAACAAGCTGTGCATATAAAAGCAGCATTCTTTGTTTATAGGTCTCTGAAAAGACTTTTAAAGGGAATAAAGGAGCGTTTGAGACGCTTTCATGGAAACATACGATATGTTGAAACTTAAAACCAGAGCTCCGCATACTGGAACAGATCATCAATGCGACTCAATGATCCAGAACTTTTCATTTGGAGTTGGCATCGATCTTGAAAACGAGAGCCAGGGGTGACCATGAAGAGGCAATCCTCTATTTTTTTTTGCCCCCCCAAAAAAAACGTCTGGACTTCAAGGTATTGGTGACAAAGCATGGTTTCAATAAGAAATAATAACACTTCTTATTGCGCAAAGATGGTTACCAAAACATAATGTGAGATGAGCGAGAACCGACCATTTATCTACCACTTATAAACCTACCGAGAAATATTTATAAAGGTTTATGAGGAGAGCCTGGGTCAACATGAGCTACACTGCAACCTGGTGCTTTCTACTGTACATAGGAGTTTATGACTGTTGCTATCATTTATTTGGGTGTGTACGTTTTATGACCGTGGGATTAAGTTGACACTTTTCAAAGCTATCATGTTTAGTTTTTCGTCTTTGTATTTTTACATTTTTAAAACTTTTAATTTGTTAAAAGTTTTAATTTGTGGTTCTGTATTTATGATGTTTATTTATACCTCGTTTGTGCAAGTGATGTTTTTCTTTGTAGTGTAAAAGGTAAACATATTTAAACGGGAAAAAAGTAGCATGAACAAATGATGATAACCATAGTGACCAATTATTTTCATGTGCTTGTGCTATTCGTGCACAGTATTAATATATAAAGTCGACATTATATGTTAGCTCTTATGTCATAATAGACTCCATGACAAGACGAGACCTCATACGTGTCCTGAAAAGTTTAGTATAAATAGACTTGGAGACGTGTCCCATTCCTTGTGTTTCGGTTTGTTTGATGACTACAGCTTTGCAGCTTTGATTTGAGTTTTGTTCTAAAGTGGCCGCATTCCCATATAATAGCAATAACATGTGATAATCAGGTCACATCAGGTGACAATCATTCATAAATAAAAGGGGAAAAAATGCATTTCATCAATCCTACCAGCTCTACAGATCAATAGTGGCTGCTCTCGCACTTTTAAGATTTGTTCCAGAATACTCCATTTATTTCATTTCTTTGTTTAATTGCTGTTAGATTTTTTCTTGTAAACATATATATAGTCCTAATTTTAAACTTGTCCTAAGGACAGTACACATACTTCACTCTGAGTACTTAATCGAGTTGTTCGGCAGTCAAATTTTTGTGTATTATTAACCACTAAATTTTATTATTGTCTGTCCCAAGAAAAGTTTACGTTTACCTTAAAGTAAATATTAAAAAAATAATAATAATTTAACAATAATGTTAAATGTAATCGGAAATCAATATCCTTTTTTATACTGTGCATTATAATGTTGTGATGCCGAAATTCACTTGTAGCATTTTAAAATACGGATTCTTGTTTTTAGCGTTTTATTTTTAATTCATTTAGAAAACACATGATTTTAATATTGGCCAACCATTATGAAAATAATTATTGCCAGATCTGTACTGAACATTATCTGTTACATACAAGTGCTCCCTTTTTAATAAACCAACTACTTTTACTAACTTAAGAAATTAGGACTTAGTGGTCATGCCTTAAGGAACTGAAATAAAATATACCAAAAAATAAGGAATAAAGTAACAGAGAACATAGCAGCAGTGGTTAATGAGGTTAAAAAACTCTTACATGACAACTCTGAGCTTTTAAAAAAAAGTTAACCCAAAAAATAAAAATTTGCTTCAAATTTACTCACCCTCAGGCCATCCGAGATGTAGAGGATTGCTTTTATGAAAACAGATTTGGAGAAATTTAGCATTAAATCACTTGTTCACCAATAGATCCTCTGCAGTGAATGGGTGCCGTCAGAATGAGATTCCAAACAGCTGATAAAAACGTCACAATAATCCACAAGTAATGTATTGTGAAGTGAAAAGCTGCATGTTTGCAAGAAACAAATCCATCATTGAGGCGTTTTCAATGTCAGCCCTGTTGCTTTCAACTAAAATATGAGTCTTCTATCTATAACATTGCTTTCTCCGGTGGAAAAGTCATCTCATCTGAATCAGGAGAGAAATAGGCACAGATCAAGCACTGGTTACAAGCCAAAACAAATTATGTTGGTGGATTTTGATGTGAGAAGACAACAGGGGATGGACTTTTCACTGGAGGAAGCATCATTATGGATTATGGACGTTATTATGTATTTTGGCCAGAAGAGATCAAACAAACTCATCTACATCTTGGATGGCCTGAGGGTAGATTTTCATTTTTGGGTAAACTATTACTTCAAACACACACAAAAACCAGTATAAGCCAAACTTTGAATTAACTACATATTTTATTTGCTCTTTTAAATTGGAATTACAGTGGACAGAGTAATAGTATAATCATAATACAAAATAAATCACAGTACAGTGCAGACAAAAAAGAAAAAGTTCTCGAGGCAATACGTGAAAGATCCGACAGTCAGAAAAGTAATATCCAGGTAATCTTACTAGGACACACCAGTTATGTGCAGTGCATGGGCAGGTCATAGTTGTGCCATCTGTACCCTCACATCATTGGCACTGGCCCCCGTTAGCACCAGAGACCCCTGCCTTTAAAGAACAGTCATACAATCAGAATCAGGGTCCTAAACGAGCACAAGCAGACCCTGACACGTGTATAATCACCAGGTCTTTTCCTTTTGATGGCGGTAAGTACTGTATTACCTCGATGTGCTGCTTAGAAGACCTAGAGTTTTACCTTATGAGATACAGGAGACTAAAAACAGTAAAATGACTCACATGCACTTTTGTCGTTTCGTTCGGTTCAGTCTGATTCACTAATTACACTGCAGCCTTTAAGGGCCTTCAATTCCACCTGGAATGTGTTCTGACACTGCTGAGAATGATCGTAGCAAACTATGTTGTTTCACCTAGGGCTGGGGTAATTAAAGTCAGGGGGATCGATAATCAAAGTGAAATTTCCAGCAAATAAATGACTTCAGGGTTGCAGACTAAGATGCTGAGGTCTACAGTATTCCTCAGCTACGAGGTCACCCGTGGTGACCGTTATATAACATGCATTATTAGTTCAGTCTTTACTGATATTTTATGTCACACTGAGTAAGTTTTATTAGACAGCCATTAAGCGAAGACGAGCATCACAGCTTGTGGTAGTTTCCCCATCTGCTGGACTCAGGACAACGACTTTTTCGTAGGCTAAAACATATAATACATTCATAAATTATCACACTGTGTCTTAACATTTAAGAGTCCCACCACTTCGCCCCGAAGACTAAAGGCTAACAACTCGATTCAAGTGACTACCACAGAATAAATACAAGTTACAGGTCTTAAGATCATTAACTATGTAGTGGCGCTAAGTCAAACCGGGAGAGATTCAGTGCATTCAGTGCAAAAACGAAAAGAAAAAGTATCCAGTCTATTCCCTAGAGTGCTCTCATGGGATGTAGCCGTTCACCGCTGCGTGTTTTTCTTGTTCCGACTTTAACGACAGAGCGTGACCTGCAAAAGTACAATGGGTTCGAGGTTGTGACGAGAAGAGAATGTTATGTTTAGTCTCTATTCCCTCGTTTCATACTGAATAGGTCTGTGGTAGTGTTTCGAAGAGAACTTGTGCCTGTTCGCTGAAGTACTTTTCCCCTCTTTTTGCATTATCAATTATTGTTTCTACAAATTGAACTTTTGCTATATGTAGACAAGGGCTGGAATACAAAAAAAAAAAAGGTTTGTGTTAGACTACATTACAGTTTGCACCGGCACGGGTAGCTGAAGAGGTGCTGCGTTTTAAGCTCATGCGTGAAGGCGTCCGTGTGTGTGATGTTCCATCAGAAAAAAAGGCACTAAAACCACTATTCTACCTCGAAGCACGTGAAGGTGATGACAGCACGGTAGCTATATGCCTTAAGGCCTCTTCCACTGGCCTGATGGTGAAATCAAGAACGTGACGCGATGTTCCCCGTGCCAAGTGCGTGAAGGGACTGTACATGCGATGTAAATCATACTTGGAAGATGGCTGAAAGGTGAAGCCTGTGGTCTTTGGGCCCTAATCGTCATCTAACATCTATCAGGTACATCATCTCTCTACAATCACATTAAATATAGCAAAACCTCCAATACTGCACGTTTCTCCCCTCCACCCCAGACACGCCAGTGACAAGGGGGCTGCTACTAAAGACATACATAAACGAACCTCACACGTTTGCGAATGAAATTATAATATATATAAGACATTTCAGTGAAGATCGGCACAAATGATTATTAAAATTCTGCAATATAAAAGCCTACCATGGCAGGAAAAAGAAAAAACAAACAAACAAACAAACAAACAAGCTTAGTCCAGACTGCAGGTGGTGACCCTTTGAGATTCCAGCTTTTGGAACCAGCCTCTGTGCTCAAGCCTAGTTGTGCAGCTGCATCTCAGACCCAAAGCAGTCTTGAAGAGGAGGGGAGGAGGGGGTGTTGCAGGTGGGTGGTTGGAGGAGGGTACGGGACAGGACTGGTGCCGCTAGATGCTCTGGCAGCACTGCATCTTTGGTTTATTCTCAGTAGGTTGCACCTGGATGGACACCACATTGTTGCTTGGTGACATGTCATTGTCTCGGCGGTCAGACATCTGCTTTTGGGACACGATCCGGTAGATTTCTGCAGAACAGAAAGAGATATTAATGCTAAGACGTTGCCAACAATCCAGGAACTGGTAATGAATACGGACTTTGTGTTGCCATAAAAGCCTATAAACCCTACAGTTATTACTGGATGTCAGGGGCGAACGCAATTATAGCATTGCAACGGACTGCGATGCTTTTGAAACATTTATTATTTGTTCCTCCTCTGCAGATGCCAGGAGCCGAACAGAGGAGCAAAAGAAGACCGAAACTCTCTATTGCAGTCACGTCAGGCTAGAGAAACCTAGCCGATCAAAGCAGGGCTTTTGATGAGTCATTCATAAGGATATGGCCTTCAGCCAATCATTTACAATCTTTCTTTTCCTTTTCGACAAACACACAGTCGCTTCCTCAAGCTTGTTTAGTGCAGATTTCCTTATTCATGCATTCCTCATTACAAAAATAAAAAAGTTTATCATCCTTCAAAGCACACTCACCAGTCAGGATGGTCTGAAAAGCGGTCTCTACATTAGTGGAATCCAAGGCTGAGGTCTCTAGGAAGGACAGACCATTTTTCTCTGCAAACATGAGGGGACATACATTAATGGACATGGTAACAATTAACAAAGTACACAAAGAAACTAAAGAAGCCCTGGCTATACACACTTCCTGTAATTTATCAGGAGTTAAAGGTCTACTTGTAAGAGTTTACTGTGCATCCAACCTGCAAATGCACGTGCTTCGTCGGTGGGCACAGCCCGAAGGTGACGCAAGTCGCTTTTATTGCCCACGAGCATGATGACTATGTTGCTGTCTGCGTGGTCTCTCAGCTCTTTAAGCCAGCGCTCCACATTTTCATAGGTCAGGTGCTTGGCGATGTCATACACTAGAAGGGCCCCAACAGCTCCCCGGTAATACCTGTAGACCAACATGGGTAATAAATCAAAAGTAGATGGTAAAGTGAAGAGTAAGCTCAATGAGCACGCTTAAAAGTCAACATGAAATCAAAATGCACACTTCTTGATTCTAATTTGAGTAATTCAATGGTTATTGCAATTAAAATACAAATATTTGACTTCCTACTCAGTTATGTCAATCAGTCATGTAAACAGTTCTGAAACAACTTTTGTTTTGGGGTGGTCACAAACTCCTCCTACTTTTCACTCAAAATACAACAGATTATGCTAATATGAGTTGGGAGTGCTATATTTACATTTATTCATTCGCCAGACGCTTTTATCCAAAGCTACTTACAGTTGAGGAATACAACAAGCGGCTATCTTAAAGGGGTCATATGATGCTTTTTTAAAGATCATTATTTTGTGTATTTGGTGTAACAGAACCAATAAACACGAGAAGTGCCCATTATACAAGGTTTCAGTCATCGTTCAAAATTGTTAAAGCTAGGACAGGAAGGGATAAAGGATATTAAGAGAATAGAAAAAGTGAAGGCACAGATTTTTTTTTTTTTTTTTATGAGGAGGCAGTCAGATGCTGACAGAAGAGATGAGTTTTCAGGTGTTTCTTGAAGATTTTCACATGTTAGCTATACAGTTATTGCATTCACACCAACTCACAATAACTTTCTGTTTATCATCATCATTCATAGCAGTTATCTCATGTGCCATTTTAAATGCTTGAGCTCTTTAAAGTCAGGTGGATTCTGACCATCACATTCTTCAACTGGAAAAAGAAATATTCTGAAAGTGATTCTACATTATATATTGTTATTGTGACTGTTGTGATTTTGTGGTGTGGACTTCTAGGCTTAGAATGTTTATTAAAACTTCACAAGTCACACTTATCGTCCTTGCTGGTAATTGGCCTTTAGACTTATTCAAAAAGAACAAATTAAGAAATATCAACTGTTATCTGTAATATGAGGAATAATATTTTTGACATTTGAAGAGCCTTACGCTGAAGTGATGGCCCGGTAGCGTTCCTGTCCAGCTGTGTCCCAGATCTGAGCTTTCACCGTCTTTCCATCCACCTGAATGCTACGTGTAGCGAACTCTACTCCAATAGTACTTTTGCTTTCAAGGTTGAATTCATTTCGGGTGAAACGGGACAACAGGTTACTCTTCCCCACACCAGAGTCTCCAATCAGGACCACTTCAAAATAAAACACATCAGGGTTTCATATCTGACATCAGGACATCAGACCTCTTTTTAAAGGGTTAGTTCACCAAAAAATGTTAATTCTGTCATCATTTTCTTACCCTCATGTAAACCCATAAGAATATTCCACATCTTCAAAACACAAATGAAGACATTTTAATGAAACCTTTCCTCCATTGCATCAAAACGTTGACAGTTGAGAAACAAGCATGTTCCGTGTTTACCATATTTGATATACTCTATATACATGCATTGATCAATATTTAGATATGAATAAAAGACAAAGCAATTGTGTCTCTTCAGAAGACTTGTTTGCTATGTCTGAGTTTTTGAACCAAGTTTTAGTTAGGCCTACATGGTCTTTTAACGGAGGAACAGAAATCTCTCAGGTTTCATTATAAAATATTTTCATTTGTGTTTCAAAGATAAACCAAAGTCTTATGGGTTTTGAATGACATGAAGGTGAGTAAATGACAGAATTTTCATTTTTGGGTGAACTATCCCTTTAAATGGGAGTGTGAGTGATAAATCAAAGGTACTTCTGTCTAACATAAAATAAAGGAACAAACCTCTTCACATTAGGAAACTGAGTGCTTATGTCACAACCAGATGCCACAGCCCGATTTAAAAGTGAAGTGCATTTAAATAAGTGGCAAAAAATGTCATTGTTGGAGGGATGACCATTTTTGGTAACATTGCTCAGACACAAACTTGTTGGGAGATTGTGGACTTATAGAAATGTTCTAATCTTATTTTTAATACATACACTGAACATGACTAAACTACTAGATTAGAGAGGTAGTTTACTACGAATCACATGTCAGCACGTAATTTCCTAACTGATGACACAACATGTCTCACAGGAGTGAAACCTCACAATCTGCTGGAACAATGCACTGCAAAGATCACTAAAATGGAAAACACAACTTGTTTCAGGGACTTGTCCCAAAAAGGCAAAAGTTTCATATGCTTTCATGAAGGAAAAACAACATACGTTCGCAAAAAGAGGCCGCGTCACCTGACACCTTACCTTATATTTACTTAAAAGGCAATAACAATAACCTGACACAAACAGTTAGCAATTTTTAAAAGACAGTTCAACCAAAACATGTAAAGTCCGTCATTATTCACGTTTTTCCAAATCCGTATTACTTTATTTTCGTCGATAAAACACAAAAGGAGATGTTAGGCGCAATGACAGCTTCACTCACCGTTCACTTTAACTGTACTGAAGAAGATATAATGAAAGTGAATGGTGGTTTAAGTTGTCCCAAATATCTCCTTTGTCGTCCACAGAAAAAAAGAAAGCCATACGTGCTTGGAAAAAAACAAACGGGAAAAAACAGGCCGTTTCCAATTTCCGCCTGCTCCGTTAAACTCCTCCGGCGACAGTCTCGGCTAACTTCAGCTAGCCGCTTCAAGGTGTGGTCCGATCTACGGTAAACTGTTTTATGTGATAACCATCACCCATATGATCTCAGTGTGCCCTAATGGAGGAATATTTCACATTAACCAACAAACACTAAAATGATACTTTTTCAGCCGGGGAGCAGGCGTTTGTTTGGGCTGTTGGAAACCAGCTAGCCGGTTAGCTGGCCTTTAGTGTTTAATATAAAACCACACTAACTAACAATAACCACGATTATCGGAGCCGCTTTAACTTGTACACTCGAGACAAATGTATTCTGTACTCACCTTTAAACAAGTAGTCATATTCGTCATCTCGCGTCCCCATCTCGGTTAAAACAAAAGCGCAAACAATGGAAGAATGTGAAGGAAAAGTGGAGCCGACCCTGTCCTCTCCGCAGCTGCACTGCAGTGTATTTGTGATTAGGCTGTAGCCATGCTAGCAAGTTAGCAAGCAGGCGAACCAGCAGCGAGTATCTCCCGAAGTGTTCCGGGTTAGAGCCTTTACAGACTGTCAAAATAAAAGCCTTGTTATAATATTCATTTAATTTCATTTGACTGTATTTTTTTAACAAAAAGCTTTCATTAAGCTGAAGATGAGATACCATTGTAATGTAAAAATGTACTGTGTATAGTGTGTAAAATATTGTGTGCCTTGTTGATACGTGGTTTGTTGAACGTATATGTTAATATCTTGTATTTATTGTGGTGTACGTGTGGTTTGTAATGAATACAGTACAGTTATAACGTCTAGCTGATTTATCACATTTTACTAAACAACAATAAAATGGTCGTGTGTTCGTGCTTTAAATGCTAATTTTAATGTTTAATATGTTTTAAAATGAAATATGTGCTTTGTCAGAAATTTAAGATTTTTTGGTACAACAGAAAACACTACTTTCATTAAGGGGGAACATAGCAAGAGAGTGATATGAAATATGTCCTGCAGTGAGGTTTGTGGCGTACCACTGTGTTCGTGAGAGTTATTTTCAAACTAGGCTTGTATGTGGCTGTTTTAGGTCATACTTCCTTGTGACGGAGGTTTGGAGGAAAAAACAAACTAACAACAAAGGCGACCACATATTTCACAACTAGTCCTCAAAAACCGTAGATTTCATGCGCTTTGTAGGGCGGTTCCATGGTGTAATGGTTAGCACTCTGGACTCTGAATCCAGCGATCCGAGTTCAAATCTCGGTGGAACCTAGGTTTTTATTCTTTTTGAGGAAGAAATGTTAGTTTGGATTTATCAATAATAGTTAACAGTAGCATGAAACGTTTGTGCTTAAAAGGCCAATAATTAGCTCAAACTCTGTGATAAATCCGTAACACGCTTTTTTATTCATTTATTATAATTATTTTATTATATATATTTTAAATATTACAAAAAGGAAAGGTATTAATCAGGTATTAATCGTCTAAAATTTAATGAAACCGCATTCTGTTAAGCGTTCTGCAAAAAACGATTTATTTATTATAAATTGAAACTTTACGTACGACCCCTAGGGTGCAGTATATTGTGCGTGTCTTGAGTCACACAAAAAAAACAAAATGGTTGAAATATACTGAATTTGAGATCGCATAGGCTTAAACAAGGGGCTTTCTGAATTCTATCATTTAGTAATCTAAAACATACAGGTGTACCTTCTTTCAATGCTTTGCAGTGGTGATGGGAAAGTCCCCATGGTTCACAATGAGTCATGGTATATACAGTAAGAAACATATTTCAGATTTGAATTGATGCATATTCATCTCATGTTTAGCCACCCATATTTATTTTATGTTGAGTGGATAGTGTGGAAATGACAAGGAAAATGATGCCACCAAAAGTATTTAGTCATTCTGTAATTATATTCTTAAAAGTATAAAATTCCATACTTGGTTGCACAATCATATAGCAACCAAGCCTGTGACTCAAAAGCTTTTTTTGATTACACAAAAAATCAGTTACAGCTATTAGAAGGTTTTGTACTTCTTAGATTCTAGTTCAGAGAGCCAAATAAACCAGCATTCAAACATTCCTTAACTATTCCAACATGTTTAACAAATGGCAACACCCGTTTTTTTGTTACATCACCCAGACTCATCTAGCAGGAAGACTTTGTCCAGAGGTTCTAGTGAATATCCTCTGGTGCTTTGCAGCAAACTGTACATGACTGTAATCAGAGCTGCATTTTTTATGTATTTTCTGTTGGTCTGCCATTAATGTAGTCATGTTGCTGACTCATATTTGGACAGTTGGGGGGTTTCCTTCACTGCAAAATGTGTTCTTATACCAACCAATGGGCAATGTAATGCCTTTCATTTTTGTCACCATTAAATATTCTAATATTTTAGGTGTTTTCCTCTTAGAAAAGTATTAGTTGAATACAAATAAATAAATAACATACTAGAAGAAGAAAAAAATGTTTTATGTAGAATGAAGGAGGTTTACTTTTCAGCTTTTTTGAGCTTGCAGTTGGAAAATGATACAGTGTGAAAGTAGTTTTGCAAGTGAAAGGTCACTGGATGGTTCACATTTTAGAATATCTAAAATGGAAAATGGGGATATTTCCCAGTTCAGTCTTCAAAATATAATTGAAATCTCACTTGTTATTATCTATGAGTTAAAAAAAATGGGAACAATACATTTTTGTATGTTTTTGAGTTTTAATTGTTGTGGTTCCCTATACTATTTTTATCATTAATAATTATTATGATGTTTGCGTTTCAAACTGACATTAACTGGTTTTAATACAATCCAATAAAATGTAATACAATAGTAACCATTTCAAATAGCAAAATTATGTCTTTACAAAACCATATTACAAAAATAAAACAAAATAATTATGAGAACATCAATAATAATAAAACTGTACTTAACAAATTTGCAAGGTGTTTTGATTGTCTGTAAAACATTCAAAGCAGTCAGACACAGGACCCCAAAAAATAGGGATGTCTTATCACGCAACGCCCTACTTTAGAATTCGCTAAGCATCTTAAAATGCTTATTAACTTTTTAAGTACTTATTTGCTATAAGTTGCATGCATTTAACCAAACAGTGTCATCCACCAACCTGAATTTAAATTTCAAGTTTGGGTTAATTAGTTATTCGAATCATACACAAGCACACAGTGAAAGATAATAACATTACTTCAGCTCCACAGGGAAATTATAGAGACACTGAGGTAGGCACAAACACAAGACACATATCAACACATAAATATGATTTTTGTGCAACACGGTAAAATAAAAATTTAGGTACAGACATCTTATTCTTGCCAGTTGTATCTCTCAGTTCTTAGATAAATACATCAAGATGACATATCTATGGCGAACCGGAGTACTACCACAAGTGGGCTGTGTATATATTCCATTTCAAATGAACACAATTTCTAGCCTATAACAAACATAATTGCTACATCTAAACAAATGGAGAATCTTGTGAAGTTGTGTAGAAATGCACCACATATTTAATACCACTGAATCACAAGCAATGATTCTGGAAGACCCCAGCGGATATCATCAAACTCTGTGGTAGGCGCAGGTGGAGATCAGCGACAGCAGCCTTCAAGCTCTAATCAGTTTGTTCAGCTGCTCCCATGCCAACTGTATAAAACTCAACTCCAGTCTCAGATTCAGATCCAAACATTAAAACTAAAAAACTTCTCTGTAACACTGTAAAGGCTTTTACAGAAGTGAAAAAACAATGCGAAATGTTGTACTTCACACTCCACAGCAGACTGAAACTCATAAGGCAGGCAGTGAAGTTCCAAATGATTGATTGATGCCAAAAAGGCCATACTAGGTTGACTGTTGATATCTGAAACTCTAGTCCTGCCATTTGGCCATCGTGTGGCCTTTGGAACCACATAGCTATAGGACTATATCAGGAGGGGCTGGTGGATGTCCTAATCCTTCTGATGTTTATGGCTTTGCACATCCGGTTGGGTGGCCAGCCAGCATCCACTTAAACTGCTTTATTAAATCATTCATCTGGGTTTAAGAAGTGTTTTCTTCTTGATGAAGAAACCTGAAGCACTTTGAAGATGGCCTTCAGTAGTCGTACTCTCGCGGGTGCTTTGCAGCACCTTTTGATCTCTGAACCTTCTAAACAAACATTCTCTTGCAGCACACGTGTTTTCTAGATTAGCATTGCATATGTCCAAGTACATCGTTTTTCCTAAATCACCTCCTAAAAGTCAACTTTTGTCAGTGGATATCTGCCCTATTGTTTTCAGATCCTGCTATTTTTTGTCTGGGGACACATTGCAAGAAAATACCTTATGCTATGTCAGTTGAGACACAAATTTAACAAGCTAAGGAGCTGTAGTTGAGAATGTAGTTACAGCGGCAATCCGCCCTCATCAGACCACCTAGAATGGCATGGAAAGTCTGAGTCAGTGGCACATTTTGTTGGCAGTCACACCATTAACTAGAAAAAAATTCTGCAAATTCTCTGTCTGGTGAGGGCTGCATTGCCATTTTCAAAGCCCTGTTAGCAGTGCAGGACCAGGGTTTGCAAACAAACTTAGGGAGTCCCATAGGGCCTATACTCTCTATAACTTTGTCCTTGAATCAATGATGTGAAGGAGATTGCCTCCATAAACTGAACCATTTACATGGTGATATTTCCCCACACGATGACTGCTAATGGACATCAGCAATAATAATAATACAAAATGGAATAAAATACATTGACTTATGTTACATTGGCACATTATGACATGTAATAATTAGTGGTCGATCCATATGTTGTTTTTTTTTAAATGGCTAAGGGAAGTATCCAAAGAGCGGGGTGGCTGAAATAATTCTAATAGTCAGGCCCAAATGAGAATGCTTCTAGATTGACCATTTGTCAGAGTTATTAGAGTTAAAACCATAGAAAAAACTGTCGTTTTATATATATATAAAATTTTATATTTAAAAAAAATTGCAATTTTATATACAGTGGGTACGGAAAGTATTCAGACCCCCTTAAATTTTTCACTCTTTGTTATATTGCAGCCATTTGCTAAAATCATTTAAGTAATTTTTTTTCCTCATTAATGTACACACAGCATCCCATATTGACAGAAAAACACAGAATTGTTGACATCTTTGCAGATTTATTAAAAAAGAAAAACTGAAAAATGCTCAGTATTTAGTAGAAGCACCCTTTTGATCTAATACAGCCATGAGTCTTTTTGGGAAAGATGCAACAAGTTTTTCACAACTGGATTTGGGGATCCTCTGCCATTCCTCCTTGCAAATCCTCTCCAGTTCTGTCAGGTTGGACGGTAAACGTTGGTGGACAGCCATTTTTAGGTCTCTCCAGAGATGCTCAATTGAGTTTAAGTCAGGGCTCTGGCTGGGCCATTCAAGAACAGTCACAGAGTTGTTGTGAAGCCACTCCTTCGTTATTTTAGCTGTGTGCTTAGGGTCATTGTCTTGTTGGAAGGTAAACCTTAGTTCCAGTCTGAGGTCCTGAGCACTAGGGCTAAGGAGAAAAAGAACTGGACTGTTGCTCAGTGGTTCAAGTCCTCTTTTCAGATAAAAGTAAATTTTGCATTTCATTTGGAAATCAAGGTCTAGAGTCTGGAGGAAGACTGGAGAGGCACAGAATCCAAGTTACTTGAAGTCCAGTGTAAAGTTTTTGAAGTCAGTGATGATTTGGGGTGTCGTGACGTCTGCTGGTGTTTGTCCATTGTGTTTTATCAAGTCCAAAAGGTGCATCTAAAAAAATTAGAATATCGTGAAAAAGTTAATTTCTTTGGTAACTTATTTCAAAAAGTGCAACTTTCATATATTCTAGATTCATTACATGTAAAGTAAAACATTTAAAAAGTTTTTTGTTTTAATTTTGATGATTAGAGCTTACAAAAATCCAGTATCTCAAAATATTAGAATATTTACATTTGAGTGCCTCAGCAGTGCCACAGGCTGATACTTCCATCCCACACCCCACTGATGCTGGAGTTTGTGCTAAAGGAGCCCCAACCAAGTATTATGCGCATAAATGAACATATTTTAAAGAACTTGAACTTTTCTGTTTTGCAAATCCATTTTTTTGATTGATCTTAGGAAATATTCTAATATTTTGAGATACTGGATTTTTGACTTATCAAGCTGATGACTTTGCAATGGTCCAGAAGACGAACATTGACACCCTCCACAAAGACGGTAAGTCACAGAAGGTCATTACTGAAAGGGCTGGCTCATGAAGCTGGAGTCAGTGCATCAAGAGTCACCACGCTCAGACATCTTCAGGAAAAGTTCTACTTCTTCACTTCTGAAACAGAAACAACGTCAGAAGCATCTTACCTGCAGGGCTAAGGAGAAAAAAAACTGGACTGTTGCTCAGTGGTTCAAGTCCTCTTTTCAGATAAAAGTAAATTTTGCATTTCATTTGGAAATCAAGGTCTAGAGTCTGGAGGAAGACTGGAGAGGCACAGAATCCAAGCTGCTTGAAGTCCAGTGTGAAGTTTCCGAAGTCAGTGATGATTTGGGGTGGCGTGACGTCTGCTGGTGTTGGTCCATTGTGTTTTATCAAGTCCAAAGGCAATGCAGCCGTCTACCAGGACATTTTGGAGCTCTTTATGCTTCCATCTGCTGACAAGCTTTATGGAGATGCTGATTTCCTTTTCCAGCAAGACTTTAGCACCTGCCCACAGTCAAGTGGTTTGCTGACCATGATATTGCTGTGCTTGATGCATGTGCCAACATGCCTGACCTGAACCCCATATGGAATCTATGGGATATTTTCAAGAGAAAGGTGAGAAACAGTCCATCGAACAATACAGATGAGCTGAAGGCTCAATAGTGCCTCAGCAGTGCCACAGGCTGATCACTTCCATCCCACACCCCACTGATGCTGGAGTTTGTGCTAAAGGAGCCCCAACCGATATTCTAATTTTTTTAGATGCACCTGTATGTATGTATATATATATATATATATATATATATATATGAAGAGTTCAGATGAAAAAAGCTCTAAGTGCCATTTGAAATGTATTTCTAAAATGAGCATTTTTATCAGGCTCCTATGTGTAGGTTCTTTCATTTCACTTTAATGGCAATGAATAGGTTATATAGGATGTACTACAGCTTGATGTACTAAAATAAATAAAACTGAAATACAGATTTTAAAAACAGACATATTGAAACTAATAACAATAACAAAAACACAACAAAATTACCAAAACTGCAACTAAAATTAATATAAAAAATATATAAAAAATAAACAATAAACACTAATTAAATTTGAACTAATTCCCAAAACTAATTCCTCTTTGAAGTTCTATTATAGTTTTATTAATAGTTTGAATTATTCAAACTACTTTTTTAGTTTGTACCTCTCATATAATTCCAAGGCTTTTTGTGCGTGTTATTTATCCACGGACTGTGTCTTTAAATCCAACTTCCAAGTCCAACACTTTCAAACACATTCTGTCAATAACACTCAGCGCCACAGTCTTTATATGGACTACCTGTCGGGACGCCCCCACATTAAATCAGCGACGGTCCCCGGAATGTTCAGCTGACGTCACGGCTTGCTGGCAGTCACGTGCCCCGGTGGCAGGTTTTGATAAGCGCTTGCGCGAGTCTGGAGCTGAGCGCATCTCTGAAAGCGTGTAGAGAAGATGAGGCACAGCCCTCCCGGGGGGAATAATTATATGTGATAGAGGAATAATTTATTTGTCTGATGAAAATGGATGGAAATACATAAGGGCCCTCTTCAGTCCAGTGATTAATAATCAGAATAACGGTGCGTGTTTCAATGAGCGTGTCCTCTGAATCGTCGTCCTACTGAAACAGTGAGTGTGCTATGCTCATATCTGTTTATTGGTTACGAACATTAATTTGCCTTCTGTTAGGAATGATAAACGTTAAAATAGGTGATAGATGATAAATATGAAGCGTTTTAAGTCAATATATGATGTAAATATTTAAGACTGACCGGCGATGGAGTGACTGCTGTCATCACGCGTCGGTAATTGTGCGCTTGTTTTGATTCTGATCGTGTATTTACACACCATGTGATGATAGTCATCACTTACACCATTTATCGGTGAAGCTTATTAGAAATATGTTTCTATTAGTATAATTCAGGATTTTGAGCTTCGGATGTAAATAACATGGCCCTTATGATTTATGAGTTATTGTAAGACTGACCCAGCCCAGCTGTCTGGATGCAGTATCACCTTCATATTTATTTCACCGCATTTTTTATGTTTGTTTATTAGTATAGCTCAACATGCAATGTTCTGTCTTTACTGGCAATTAAAAAGGATTTATAACGGAAAAGAGGATCACTACAATGTCGGTACTGGTGTGATGTGGTCTGCAGGGCCAGAACAATCATAGGCATTAAAGGGAATGTGTGCTATCAATATATAGACAAGTGGTTGGCTTGTGTATTTTTTTATGACTTATTTGTAAATCTATCATGTATTGTGGTGATTTGGCTTTGATCCAGGATTCAGAGTTGGTTGTGATATGTATCTTAATTCAGAAAAAAAATTGCAGTGGATTCATGAGCATGTCTTCATGTTGAAGTGTGATATTTGCCAGTGTATCCTCTTTAAATTCATTAAAGCATGAATATGATTTTTAAGTATGACGCATCCCACCAGTTTTCCCTGTTTATTGCATTTCGTCATCGCTCAACTGTAATTACATATTTTAAGTTTAACAGTCTGTGCTTAACCAGCTTCAGCAATGCATGCTTTAGTTCGGTTGGGCGTTCCTTTAAAATCCGTCATGACATTACAGGAAATCTTACATTAAAGGGAAACGTCCGTTGAAACATTTTCACTAATAAGACTCTTGGCTGTTTTCATTTTCCCATCCACTTTGGAAAGCCTACATGGGCAGAAATTGTTTTGAAACTCCAGATGTTTGCCAGAATTTGTCTCTTGACAATAGGATAAATGTCTCTTGACAATAGAATAAATGCATTGCTTTATAATTGTCTTTTAACCCAAAAGTTGTAGTAGATGGAGTTGAGTTGGAACTTTAAAGAGAAAATAATTCCTGCCTATCCTGTACGTCAGTAAAGTCTTCCTGACAAAACATTTCCACATAGAAATAGCTTGCCTTCCTCCTCCTATCCAAAGCATGCAGATGTCTGCTCGTTTCCTGGCATGGTGCAAAGGAATCAAATGTCCGCCCCGTGTCTTAAGCAGGACCAGATGCTCGGCCAAATGTGCTGCATTAGTTCCCCCTTCTTGTGTTTTCCTCCAGGCCTCCCTGCTGTCCCAGAGCTGTGCAGTATCGGGAGCCTGTTGTTCCTTACGCAGGACCACAGCCCATAGCTCCAGCACAGCTGGATAAGATCAAGCTTGTTTTTATGGGCAGGCTGTTAAATTGGCTTATCCTGTGGCTCTTACACGCCACAGGTTGGTGAAAGAAGGGCAAGGCTTATCATGCCAAAAGCATGCCTCCTACAGCATGATAAAATTATAAGAAAATGGTGTTTGTTATGCTGTGGGTGTTTTGTTTGGGACAAGACTTTGTCTTTTTCTTCCCCGATATAATAAGTCATGTAAAGCTACACTCTGTGCTGAAGAGGTTTTAATGTAAATGAGGAGTGCCAAACTCATTTTAGGTCAAGGCCCAGTTTGGTTGAAACATCACCATGAGAGCTGATTATTTTTTTATTCCTAGTATTTTAACATTATATAATACTACACTGTAAAAACATCCACAAAAATAGCACTTCACTGCATTGTGTTTTAAGGTTAACATAAATGTCCGTAAAATTACTGGATAATAAATGTTATATGGATAATAAATGTGGTTTAAATGTTATAATTTTTTATATATTTTCATATTATTCATTTTATTATTTATTTACAACACATGCTCTTTTGGAGTTTATGAAGTTCTTTATGCAGCTTTAACTATAGATATTTGGATAAAACGAAAAGAAGCAATATAAAAAAATTAATGGATGCGAATATTGTTTAGCATTTGAATATTACATTTATAATTTTTAAATAATTTTAGTGTCTTTGTTTGGACAGTTTTTCCATGGATTTTATGTAATGTAATGATAAATTACTTTTTTTTTAAATAATGGACCATACTTTGAGTGCTAATCCTAGATAACATCATGAATACACTCACAGCCTCCTGCAACTCTCAAATGTATGTCCATTATGTGAGTCTGTTTTCCTATTCTGTGGCGTCATTCATTGCGTTGTGCTTTCTGTACTGTGTGTACTGGAACTGTCCAGAACTGGAAAAGGGAACCATCGATCTCTTACTCCTGTTCTTTTGAATGACAAGTATCAAGTCGGTCAGAGATCAGGGAAGTAAAGGAGTTCCTTATTTCTTTCTCAGCAGCCAGATGGGATGGCTCAGACATTAAGTGTACTTTTTTTTAATGGGTTCTCCATGCCAGGATTTCCGCTGCGTAGGACCCATGTTGATTTGTCTGATGAAAGTGCCATTACCAACGCACTTCTGGGCGGTTTCAAGTCCCTCATTGACGTTACCATGGTGTTTCTCAATAAAGGAGTGACTTCCTATGAGTTGTCTGAAAAGTGTTGAGCCAGTGCAAGTCAAGAGTCTCTATAATTGCATCACATAACAATGAAATCTGCCTCAGGGCTTTCCAATGCACAATATGCCTTATTACAATATAATAACAATATAATTCTCTGCATGTTTGTCCAAATTTGCCTAGAATTTCTCTCTAACCTGTCGGGTTATGTCGTTTCCTTTCCTCCCCAGCAGTTGTTATTGAACTGTTGATGTGTGATTGTGAGGTCCTCATTACTGCATCATTATCTCTACCAAAAGAGACAGCTTTCTGCTCTGTGACTCATTTTTATTAGTTTTATGTAAGTATTTTCTCTCCCCTATTACATTTTTAAGGCGAATGATGAATATTCGCTGGCTTTTCTTCATGGTTGCCATGGTGAGGATTATAATTTCTCTCTGCTGATGGTAGAGAGGGCACAGCCAGCCTCTGCGGATGGCGTGGTTGTTGGACCGAGAGATTATGTCTATATATAATCCTAAATCTCTCACGTAACATGTGACACATCTGCTACATTTTCTTCTCACTGTGTCTGGTGGACTTTCTGTTGTATATGTCTAGAACAACGTGGGTGTGATTGGATCTTGAGATGTTTGATTGTTTCTGCAAGCAGATTGATGGATTTATGTTTGCTTTGTGTGATGTTGTTGAGCACAATATGTGAAATCAGCTATAGGAGAGACATCTGGAACAAAGTGTGCATCAGTGTCTTTGTCAGTGTTGTTGGACAAGGGACAGAGAGAGTGTTCTAGAGACCCCTCCTTCAAAGCCCAAAGGTTTATTAGGATGAGAAGGATTAGAGTTCTAAGGCCTGTATTTATTCTCGGCATCTAACTGGGATCATGAAATCTGCCGATGACTTGTCACCATTTCCAAAATATTTGGTAGAAAACAGCAACTTCCCGTTTCACACCATCAGCGTCACTGGTTCCTCAAAAGACAAACTTCTTTACTTCGACACTTCGTTGTGGCAAAAGAACTAGTCAGTAGGTCAGTTTCAATTCCTAAGCTCTTAAGCCGTGTCCCATGACTCTGTTGGCCATTACTGTAAATCACAATGAAGCCATTGGCTATAAAGCTGCAAGCCACCAAAGACCTTTCAGATGGTGTCCACTATAATGGCGATGGTACTAGGCGTGTAACAGTTTAAATTTCTAGGCTCCAGATTTTTGGTACAGTTCAATATTTGATCAGGGGAAAAAGACTACTACTATTTACTTATGTAGGAATAAAAATCTCTTTTTTTTAAAAACTGTGTTTTTTTAAACAAGTTTAAAAAGATTAAACTTGAAAAATTAACTGATTCCAAAATATATGCTGTATATATAGTTCTTTTTTTATTAAATATAATTTTATTTTGCAAGGATGCATTAAATTGATTGAAAGTGACAGCAAAGAAATGTATTTCTGTTACAAATAAATGCTCAAAAGAATAAATGTTTGTGTACCCTAGTAAAGAAAATCCTATGTCATAATTTATTTAAAATACATTTATTTCATACCAAGTATACTTCACATCCATTAACATATTGATTGACATATCACATAAGACTTACTGATATAAAATTATAATTAAACTTTATTTGGAGTATTTCTTTATTGCACATTTCCTAATATTAAGCCTAAAATGTGTTTTAATATCATTATTAATAAGGATTGCATGATCTCTGTACAATATGAGTCTTTCAATGCAAGATATTTTTAGAAGTATACTTGCAATAGTTTCACTTTAGCACAGATATATTTATGTATATATCTTTAGTTGGACCTCAACAACACTACTTCCGCAAAATTAAAGTGCATTAAAATTAGTTGTTCCAATTTAGTAGACTTTAAGTATACCAGTTTAGTATACAAAAAGTACAATTGCAGGGTATTTTTATTAGGAACATAAATATGTAAATGTATTTTTAGTATACTTAGAACATATTTTTTCACTAGAGTAGTCATCAAGGAATCCTGAAAAACGTTTATCGTGGTTGGTTTCCACAGAAATATTAAGCAGCACAACTGTTTTCAATATGATAATAATTATTAAACATGTTTCTTGAGTAGAAAATCAGCATATTAGAATGATTTCTGAAGGATCATGTGACATTGAAGACTGGAGTAATGGCATTTTAAACACAAATTATACAAATATTATACATGCATATTACACAGAGAAACATTACACCCCTAGATTTAGGTTTCAGTCATTTGGTGGGACTGTATGACCCTACAGAAAGATAAAACTGGACCCACAGTCTACCAGCAGGTACCCTGCTATTTTTGGTGCTATGAAGCCATGTGAACATCAGTCACTCGTAATGACTCAGAGTGAGTACATGTGCCAACTTGAGTGTTGTAAAAGCCCCAGGCCTCTTCTGAAAGAGAAGGGAATCTCTAATTAAGATATCAGTGGTTGTGCTATTAGTGAGGCTTATGGTGACAAACTTCACACTGATGCAGACAGAAGGAATTCCCTTTGTTGTCTGACCTTTTTAAGTACATTTTTTTCTTCCTTCCTGTGCACTTACTCTGCAGGTACAAACTCTATGACTCATGATTCAAAAGCATAATAGGACATATTCCTTTATCCCTATATTTATAATACGGGTAATTGCTTCCGTCTGTCCAGTTTATATTTCTCACAAAGATTGTTATACGAGGTTGTGCTCTGCATCTGTGGATGTGTAATGGTCATATCCTTTTCTAAGCACATAAGGGAGCAAAAGTAACCAGAGTAAAAATGGTATTTCCTAGGAGTGTTGCATAACTCGCACTGCATATGCTGATTGGTTTTTTAAAAATCCCTCCCGGTTTAAAGAAGGATGTTTTCATTCGTGAGCATGTTCGAATCTGAACACCTGGCATTATTAAGCAACAGTGTTTACTAGGCTGCAGTTTCACATTTCTTCATGTGCTCACTCTATTCACATCGCCCTCTTGTTCCCAGCATATACAGTCCTCGTTTTATGGGGATGATCGAAGATGGAAGACAAAAGCCTTCGTGTAGCAGACTACTTTGTGGTGGCAGGACTCACCGACTCGTCTAAGCCCCTCGAGGAAGATGTCCACCCTGAGGATGGTGGTCAGAGAAGTTCAGCCCAGCTCAAGGCGCCCATCACTGATGTGGCTGTGGTGATTCGCTCCCTAGGGGAGGAAGTACCTCGAGGGTATACCTGCGTTGAATGCACCCCCTCTGGACTTCCTGCCGAACTAAATGGAGGAAGCCTCATGGGGCCGCAGATCTTCCTCTGCTATAGGAGAGGCAGAGACAAACCGCCGCTCACAGACCTGGGGTAAGACATCTAAGCTTCAGATATGATTGTTCCAAAACCTAGTAAGCTGCCTACTTAGAAAGCATTTTAAGTTATCCTCCTGAAGCAAAGTCTGTTCTAAACAGTTGCTAAATGTTTTGTTCTTGTAGATGAAGATGTTGACTATAAATATACCCAATTTTTTTTATATTAGAAGGTATCAAGAATAAAAAGCTAAATATAGAACTTGAAGAAAAAAGTTACATCTACACTCTTAAAATGGAATATTTAATTCTATATAATTTGCTTATTAGAACATCGTAGTTATTTTAGCAACATGCTAAAACTCAATTCTACTGGAATCAACAGTAAGTGAGTCATGTCTCTGATACTACTTGCCGAATGCCTATTGATGGAGCTGCTTTCCAAATCACTAATTTATAAGGTACCATTTAGGATGCTGTCTTTTAAGGTAGCTACTAATGTAGGCAGTAGACAATGAAGGCAGCTCAGTTGGTTTTGGAACCTGTTGTGTTTTCACTTTTGTTTTGCAGAACGTTTACTATCCTCATGTCCTTTGTTTCATGATTCTTAGCATCCTCTTTGAGTGGAAAGAGAAACTGAAGCCGGACTGTCAAATTATACAGACCACACCCTCTGGCCGTCCTGCTAATATCAGTAGCTCCTCCTCCCAAAGGATCTACATCACATATCGGCGTGCCTCTGAGAATCACTCTCACTCCACGCTGGCTGTCACAGACATCTGTGTCATTATTCCCGGCAAGGGAGAGACACCACCACATGCTTTCTGCAAGGTGGACAAGAATCTCAACAGCAGTATGGTGAGCACAACAGTCACCCTATCCTGCTCAAATGACCACCAGTTTAGATGGAGGAAAACTGGTTGACCATGATGGTTTTTCTAGCAATGCTGGTTGTCCATGGAAGTCTTGCTAATCAAGGAACCTTGTTCAAACTCTTGGCAGCATTGAACTGCATTAAAATGTGGAGATTTAGGGCCATATTTACTAAGCAGGGCAAATTAGCATTAGAGCGCAATTCCATAAAAGCGCAGATGGCAGGGGAAAATTCTGTGAGTGATGTACTAACAATGTGCACATTAAAGAACAGACGCAGCCAGCTCATTTCCATAATGACCAGCGCAATCTACCAAGAGCAGCGCAAATTAGCGCCTGCTTTAAGGAATGCTTTTTTTGGGCGTTAAATAATGGCAATGCAAATACCAGTGAATTGACAAGCGCAAACGTTAGTAAATCTTGTTGCGTGATTCATTTTAATACTGTCCTCCCATAAATTTTGCATCTGAAAGGGAAACTCCTAAAAATGCATATTTAATAAGGTCAGGTGCAAAAATAACAGTGTTCACGCCTTTTCAGTGCTCATTCTTTACTGCGCATATTTTAACGCCAAGAGACCGTTTGCACTGACCCTTTGATTTAAATATGGGTACCATATTGGATATCAGTCAATTTTAGTTAATTTATTTAGTGATATCAGCCAATTTTGGTGAGATTTTCAATAATTATCAGCTTATCAGTATTTCCAAAATTTTAGTATTGGTACATCCCTGCTTAAAGCATTTTAGGTGGGTAGTTTTCCTTAAATTATGAGTAATAACATCAGACCACAACAATCAACCTTTTACATATCTGTATAAAATGTGAAATCAACTTAATTTCTGTTTTTCCTGCTTTTACAGTGGGGGTCCGCTGTGTACTTGTGCTACAAAAAATCTTTGGCCAAAACCAACACACTTGCATTCAAAGCAGGTATTGTATCTCAGCCTTGAGTTGTTTTTCACAGTTTGTGTTTTGTTGTGCATTTTGCAATGAACAGTAGGAGGGAAAGGATGCGTTAGCGAGAGGCACATCAGAGCAGTAGGATACGACTGCAGATGAATGAAACTTGATACTCCCATGTAGCAAGAACAACATGATGTCATTGTTAAGCTCAGTGCTCTCAGCACCAAAAAGATCTAGGCTTTAACCGCTGCCTGCGATTAGCTTGTCATATGGAAGACTGGGTCAATTAATTAATTACAGGGCAAGCGATGCGGGATCAGTAATAATTGTTGTCTTTGATGGAGCTATACAGCCTAATTGAGGGTTTGTATGGGGTGTGTGCAGGTCTTTTGTCCAGATATCCAGAGGAGGATTATGATTCCTTTCCTTTGCCTGAATCCGTGCCCCTGTTTTGCCTGCCGACGGGAGCGTCGATTGAGTGCTGGCCCTCTCATACCAAATATTCTCTTCCTGTCTTTTCGACATTCGTCCTCACAGGCGCCTCTGGAGAGAAGGTACAGACAGGAAAATTCACGCATGAGCATGCACAAATACACACACAAACATTTAGATTTTCTGCAGGTTTTCTTTTCACTGCAGCACCATCATTCTTTGAGAAAATCAGACAGACAAGAAGGTGAATTGTCTTGTCTGGTTTAGCAATGTGCAAAGAATTTAAAGCAGCTAGAAACCAGCACGGGCGGAATAGCAAAACTGCCCATGAATAATGGGCCTCGGAAAAGAATCGAAAATAAGATGAACATGTGTAATTGGCCTGTTTAATAATGCATTGCTAAAGTGCTGTTTGGGTCAGCTCAATTATGTCAAACACATCAGTACACTCAGCTCACTCTCCTCAGCCGAACAAGTCTCAAGGCTATTTGTGCTGCAGTATTGTACAATTTATTCATTTAGGTGAGCGGCTTCAAAGAAACATGGCTAAGCTGAGATATTTCTGATCTAAAAGACTGCAAAAATAAATCTTCCGTATCATTTTCTCACTGGGTGGATTTGAGAAAAGCGGTTTTGAAATAGATACTGTTAGTGATTGCTTTTAAGTAGGCTAAAATAGTTGCCATTGTGCACTTTAGAAATGTAATGCTGGTATCAAGACAGCTTTTTTGTTCTCTAAAATGTAAACCAACCCAAATCCTAGGAGGTGTTCATGAGTCTGTCTCTTGCTCTCAGGTTTATGGTGCCGCCATCCAGTTCTATGAGCCCTACCCAGAAGAACATTTGACTGACAAGCAGCGATCTCAGCTGGGTCTGCAGGCTAACGGGCTCAGGCCTGATGGGTCCATGACTGTCCACACCAACAAAAGCATCTGCCTTCTCTCTCACTGGCCCTTTTTTGATGCTTTCCATAACTTCCTGACCTTCCTCTACAGATACTCCATCTCAGGTCCACACACTCTGCCCATTGAAAAGTGAGTTCTAAGGACAATTTTAGAGGTTGCCAAGCTAGAGCTGAAATTTTAATGTCTAAAAACATTTTGTAATATTTTTTTATTTGTCCTTAGGCATATTTCCCATTTCATGCACAAGGTTCCTTTTCCTTCCTCACAAAGGCCACGTATCCTGGTGCAGGTGAGTTTTGTGCACGTGGCATCTTTGTTTGAACACCGTCTTTCACATTGTGTGGTCAGATAGCTGCCAACCCTGGCCCTCATCTCACTGTGACCGCTTGTTTGTGTGCTTGTTTTTCACAGCTGTCTCCACATGATAGCCTGATGCTGAGCCAGCCTGTTTCCTCTCCACTCCCTCTGAGGTAAGTCAGACACAAGATACACTGACCATGTGAGATGAATGCTGATTAAAGCATGAAGTGTGGAAATGATACTTCAGCAGGACCTGGTTAAGTGTGATATCTTTATAGCATGTTTAAAGTGGGTTGAGACTGCTTTTTCTGTATTTTTTGCCATTACCTGAACACAGGTCAATTGCTCATCTCATTGCAGTTGATCAATCATGTCTTTTTCTGCTTTGATTTGTTTTGTTTTGTTTTGTTTTGTTTTGTTTTGTTTTGTTTTGTTTTGTTTTGTTTGGTTTTGTTTTGTTTTGTTTGGTTTTGTTTTGTGTTTGTTGTTTGTTGTTTGTTGTTTGTTTTTTGTGTTTTGTTTGGATTGTTTTGTTTTTTGTTATGTTATGTTATGTTATGTTATGTTATGTTTTTTTGTTTTGTTCTGTTCTGTTCTGTTCTGTTCTGTTCTGTTCTTTTCTGTTTTGTTTTGTTCTGTTTTGCTTTGCTTTGTTGTGGTATGTTTTTGTTTTTGTTTTTTTGGTTTGGTTTTATTTTTAGTGAGTACGTGTTGTTTACACGCCTATTTTCTCTGCCCACAGTGGCGGAAGACTCTCTACACTGCTTTTGAACCTCGGCCCAAAAAATGCAACGACTCTGCTGGTGTTGGCTGTGACTGAACATAAGATCCTAGTTCACTCCTTACGTCCAGCTGTTCTTACCAGCGTTACTGAGGCCCTGGTGTCGGTGAGTGGAAGACTATTCGTTTTCACTCATGCCTTTCCTATTTCTATTTTAAGATTCTTACAGTATCAGTTCCTTTTGCTTGTTGTCCCACTTTTGGCTGTCTTGTGTCAACTTGTTTTACGTGTTCCACAGATGATTTTTCCCTTCCACTGGCCGTGCCCATACATTCCTCTCTGCCCGCTGGCCCTGGCAGATGTGCTCAGTGCGCCATGCCCTTTCATTGTAGGGGTTGACTCACGGTACTTTGACCTCTATGAGCCACCGACGGACATAAGCTGCGTGGACCTGGACACCAACACTATAACTCAGTGAGTGGGCTTTTTACCTCTACATAGTTCTGAGTTCCCATGAGAGCCTCTCCTGACATTTTTGACCTATGTTGTTGAGATAAAGTCATATTTTACCACATGAATTCACAAAATAAACACTAATTTCCCAGAGTAGGTGATGATTGGTGTCTTTTGTGATATGAACAGTGTTTATGTTCATAAGAAATTCTAAGCAATAGCAAAAAAATTTCAAGTGAAATTCCAAGTAATAACGTTCTTTATCTTTATGCAGATGGTTAAAAGGAATGTTGTAGTAAAGATAGGACCCTGAGTACCACCATGTGTTGAACACATGCTCCTGTGTTGTTTGTTTGCCAGTATTCACCTTAAAGATGGCAGACCTTGTAAAAGCTACATTGAAACTATAAAGCAGCCCTCAGTTATGTTGTTCACGGGCATGGACTCCCTTCGCTGTTTACCCTCTCAAATGATAAACTGTGGCCTATTGCAGCAAAGAAGAGCGCAGATCCCTGACCTGGAAGATCCTGCCAAGAAAAGCCTGTAAACATCTGATCAACACCCTCAACAGTCTCCACCAGCAACTGGATGAGGGTTAGTGAGGGCGGGTCACTGTGGTGTCAAAAAAAAAAAGATTTCACTTATCTCCTGTACTTTTCAAGGCAATATTGGTTCACTTCACTGCACAGAAAGTGCCATTCTTATTGGCCTTCTACTGTCATTTTGGGCTCTGACAGTATCATTTTTATTACCTAACAATGTTTTATGAATGCTTGACAGAGTAAGAGCAAAACCAGTCATCCTTGAGATGTGATGAGATTTAGAGACTTGGGTAATTGGCTGGATAGAGGCGAAGTAAGGCACAAAGTCTTTTTTTAGAGTGCCGGGACTATCTGATACATGAGAGCTGAATGATGCTTCAGTCTTTGAACCAGATTTTGAACTCAATTATTCAATGTGTTTTTGGTTCTCGAAAATGTCCAGTATGGAATGTACCAACTCATAGAATTGGGCCTAAAGAGTGAGGTTATTTATAGGTAAACTGTAATAAAAATGATGTATCTTTCTGCGCTAAGTGACTGTGTTCCCATATGTTTTATTGAGAACATTATGTGTCCATTGATGTGGATGTTTAATAACAGACATAGCCTATGATCTTTTTGCTGACCTTTCTGAAGTGACGTGAAAGGAGCTTATGTACCGCACCCATATCTCAAATTGAGCCTACTATATCTTCATTACTGAGATATGCTTCGTGTATAACCTAGACATTATCAGTACATTTCTCCTTTTGTATGAAATCTGCCTTGTACTCTACCATTGAAAAATGTAGTGTAATATTCTACGGCTGAATTTATTTGATCAAAAATACAGTAAAAACAATAATTATGGTAAATATGACTACAATTTAAATGTGTTGTTTTAACATTTTAAAATGTAAATAAATAAAAATCTTACTGACTCAAAACTTTTGAATGGTAGTTTAAAAATAGTAATTTAAGCATCGATCTTCCACAGGTTATCAGATGAGCCGTGAGGAAGGACAGATGGAGGCCTTCATGAGTGAGCGGGAACCTGGCAGTGGTGGGAAAAGTCTGGAAACCTTGGAGCTGGAGATCCAGGAGGCTTTCCTGCGCTTCATGGCGGCCATCTTGAAAGGCTACCGTTCATACCTGTTGCCCATCACACAGGCTCCATCTGAAAAAGCAACTGACGCCAGTTCACTCTTTGATTCGCAAGGTAAACAGCCAAGATGGACATGATGCTTGAATCCTCTTTCTCCTGTCCCGATGTATCAGGTTGTTTGTGAACGTCAGGAACAGCTGTAATAGTGTTGCTTCATCAGCGTTAAAACGGAAAAAACAATGCATTAAAATCTTGTTTTGACCCAACCACATGCAGTGAGTCCACTGTGATACATTAGTGGAATGCTGAAGCTCAGCAGCTGCTCAGAATGCTCAAATCTGGCCCTGTGCCTGTTGAGTCTGGCTTAAATCAGGCTTGAAATTATTGTAGCGATCTTGATAAAGCCCCATTGGAAATTAGACATGCCTGACAGGTCCAACAAACTACAATGATTAATAGAATGTCTGAGAACACATCTGCAGCCTTTTATGTAATCCCTGATTTAGAATCTGTTGCATCTTTCACACTGTGTACACTCTACGGCTTTCTCAATGACGACAGTCTAGTGAATAACACGTAATTCATGCCACGCCCTCTTAAATTTGACTGATTTAATGTTAAATCGCAACGGACAACTGTGGCGGTGAATTATAGTAATCAAATAAGGAATGCAATCACTTTTTTTATTGTAATGGCACCTCTCTGACTCTCCGCTTGATGTCCTTGACTTTCAATATGGCTTTTTTTTGCAGGCTTTTTGAAGAGTCGCGATCGATCCCATCAAAAGTTTTACTCCCTCATGACCAAGACCCAGATGTTCATTCGTTTCATCGAAGAGTGCTCTTTTGTCAGCGATAAGGATGCAAGCCTTGCTTTCTTTGATGACTGTGTTGACAAGGTATGAAACATATACATATTTATTTCCCGCTAAGAAATACATCTCATGCCTTTATCCAGAATACAGCCGCCTCTAATTAGATTCAATATAAACTGCTTCTACAAAGCTCATGAAGAGTTACCATTTTAAACTACACTCCAGGCTCTTAGCAAAGAG
Organism: Sinocyclocheilus rhinocerous; assembly: GCF_001515625.1. Taxonomy (NCBI): domain Eukaryota; kingdom Metazoa; phylum Chordata; class Actinopteri; order Cypriniformes; family Cyprinidae; genus Sinocyclocheilus; species Sinocyclocheilus rhinocerous. The sequence continues at coordinate 1,349,733 of NW_015629065.1, forward strand.
CATGTGAAAAATACAAAGAGTTCAAGGAAGTGTACACAGCAAGATTTGTGAGAACAGTAAGGGGAAATGTTGTCGTTAATAGCTGTGCTGTTGTGATCCCTTGGGCTTACTTATGTCAGGTTATTAATTTTCTGTGAGCATTGTTCTCTCATTTGTTCTTTTCTTCTTTCTTGTGTTTCATCTAAACAGCCTGTCCTATTATTTTTGCTTTTCTCACTACTTCCTTTTCTCTTTTCTCTTTAAACTTTTCTCTTTACTTGCTTGCTTGGAAAGTTATTCGGTACGGAGAAAGGGGGGAAGGTAAGTTGCTTAATTCAGTGTCTTTTAACTTCTGATGTATTGCAAAACTGAAAACAGTCACTAGAGTACTGTACTTCACCTTGATTACAAAAATGGCTTTTAGTGGTTCTGAGAACTATTTTATTTTACTTTATTTATATTAATAATATCTAAAAACATTATGACTGTCATTAGGACTGTTTAAGGGGGAAAAAAACCTCACCCTAGTTTTTTGACCTCAGTTGACAGACATGACCTGTTTTGTTTTGTGGTTCCACCATGGGTGTGGTGATTCATAGCTGGTATTATGAATCTTGGCTTTGAAGATGCATGTTTGCTGCCTTCATAATTAAAAACATTTCTGTTTAGATCAGAGTCTCTGCAGAACCTCTGAGATCCTGCATGCATAATTAATTTTTCTGTGCCGTACGCCACTTTGCGTTTTCTTATATTCGCAACTCTTGTGCCCTTTCTCGGTATGATCCAGACTGCACATGGATCTGAAGCTGTATCTTCAGCGAACCGCTGCAAGTTGTCTCCTTTTTAAAGTGCAGACAAATATATTTTTCGGATTGGTTGTTTTGTGCCTTTGTAGTACATTTATATGCGTCTCAACAGGAGCACAATTTATTCTTGTTTATAGGAGCAGGAGTCATCTCTCACCTGTCCTCCTCACAAGGCTGTAGTGTGCTAGTAAAGATGAATGTGCAGCTCTACACTTTCAATTATGCTGCCATCAGTGAAAGTCACACTTGTCCTGCTCTGGCCTGTCCTTCCGTTATGCGAGGACCTTGGAGGACAGTTCTTTAGCACTGTGGTGGTAATGAAAATGACAGTTTGAGTTGATTTAAACTGACATGGGTTTGTGGGTTGTGTTCACAGAGGACATTTATAAAGGAACCAGGGAGGTAAAGGACAAACCATGTACCGCTGTAGCCTGAAAGCATTTAGTTATAGTGTGACACCCCAATGATCCAATTAACCAATTCTAAAGTTCATCAGAATTTAGTAATATGCAACCATCTTTCAGAGTATCTATAAAACTTTTGATCTTGAGCTGCCTCTGTGTTCAAAACTCTCTATGTTGAATACGGTGAACATTTGAACGTATTCTGCAGCATTGTGTATAATTATTACATGACTCACTCGAATACTTGATTGTAATTGAAGAATTGTAGTGTTCTGCTGTGGAATATTATTAAAACTATTTTTAAACTCTTTATTACACTGTTGTCCCTGGCAACAAATCTCCTACACTGCTAGATTAATACTATTGCTCTCTTTCCTCACACAATAAACTAATTTCAGCTCAAATCAACATCCATTTATGTATGTACTTGGTAAGCTGTGTAAAAAACAGAATCCAATCTACATTGCCCTGATGATGGTTTATTTTGTGGTTAAAAAATGACTGACTGTACATTATTTGTTTATTTATATATAGATTTATATTAAAAATAAGAAACATTTTAAAAACACAAAAAAACAAATCAGGATTCCAATAAAAGCTAATAGCTAATACAGCACTTTCACCTCCTGAGGTAGCATATTGACTAAGCATATATATATATATATATATATATATATATATATATATATATATAATAGCTCTCACACTAATATTTCTACAATTAGACTATTTCGATTATTTTAAAGCTATAACCTGCTTTAATGTATTTAGCTGTGTTTTCAAAGCTTCCCTAACACTGACATACTCTGTGGCAGATGGGGAGGATTGGATGAAGACTAGGAGGATCAGAGCTTCTTGGTACAGATGTGAGATCAGTCGGACGCAGCGATGTGGGAGATTATCAGGGTCATTTACACTAAAACCAGTGCTCCATCTGATCTGAGATCAGATCATCTGCACTTGGCAAACTGCAGCATGTCCAGACAGTGGAAAATCCCTTGTCATGGTTGTATGGCAGTGTGTGTGTCTGGTTCAAGATTCAGTTCCCATTTCTGACCAAAATGTAGCTCTGCATTGACATGTGATGAGTCTATTTGACTATATAGTAGTACTGAGTAAGTTAGCAAGTGATAAGGCTTTTTTAAGCCTTCCAGTTGCTAAAAATATTCTCTCCGGTTCCTCTTTCAACATTTTACTTTCCTCTTTTTATTCAGGGACCAGTGTTGGCAAACATATGTCCTCTTAACTAAACCTGATCTTTTCTCAGTCATGGATCAATGCCTGTACTATGTGTTCTAGTGGAAACAGAACACAGTCTGTATCTCATTAAGTGTGTTTTTACTGTAGGTGGACAGCGATAAGCCAGAAGACACAAGGCTTATTGAACTTGACAAATCCCACCGCAGCGAGCACACGGTCTACATCACCCCTCCAGAGCTGCCAGCACTTCCAGAAGGAGAAGAGCCACCGATGGTTTATAGGTACAACAGACGCTTCTGGCACACAAACTCCCATGCACACTACAACATTGTGCACATAAACAGTATGCCACACCACAGATGGCATTGTAGCAATGGCATAATCCCCTTCTAAACCTTCCCAGGGTGCAGCGTGTAGAATAAACCTCTCTACGGATCGTGTGTCTACAGAAACTCTCACTAAAGCAGTAATGCACACTCCTCAGAGAGCATGTGATAATATTAAGTGGATCTGTTATTTCGGGATTTGGTATTATTTTGTTACAATGGGCAATGGGGTGTCTTGACATTAAAGATTAATATTGTCCCATATCCCATATATCGATTTTTTTTTTATTATTATTTGAAGCCCAAGTTTGTCCTTATGTGGCATGCTATTCATATTTTAAAAATGGTCAATTTTTTTTGACAGATTTTCTATTATTTTTGTTATGCATTTTGTGAATTTATTTTCTATTATATAAACATATTTTATTGAATTGTAATATTTCTACTCTGAATTTTTTTCTTTTTAAGTATAGTTTACATCATAAAAATAGCCACAGAAGCTGGTATGGTGTTACAAATGAAACAAAAACAAAAAACTTTAATATTATATATTATATATTATTTGTAACTATTAAAATCTGCAATCCTATCTATATAATAATCTTCTCTAAAGCTGCAGAAACTACATCGATTGCCCGCAGTTAGTGCTGCATGCTGTAGCATTGTGCTTTTGATAAATAAACTTTGACGTGACTTGACAATAACAATCAAGTACAAGCTTAGCATGCACGCTTGATGTCTTGCAGCTACAGTGGGTTTCCGGTACTGAACGCCCAACTCTGTGAGCTTCAGGATGGTCCCAGAGTCCCTAAAGCAACATCAGCCGTGAGACACATCAGTCCCATCAGCCCAGCTGCCATTTTCAGGCGTTCCCAACAGGTTGGAATTTCAAACAGAAATCTCATCCAAATCACCCCCCATGATGCCGCTTGTCAAATCTCACCCCCTCCTCTCTAAATGCCCCATCCTCTCTCTGATCCTCCCTTTGTAGGAGATCAAATCAGCCCAGAGGATGGCTAAGACGTACTCCTCCATCCCACAGATGTGGTCCAAGTGTCTGCTCAGGCATTGTCACGGCCTGTGGTTCATCTGCCTGCCCGCGTATGTCAGCGCCTGCCACTCAAAGGTGCGGGCGCTGCATACTGCTTACGACGTGCTGAGAAACATGCAGGACAAAAAGTTGCAGCCCCCTGATGAGGTAGAATCACCTAACAGTCTCCATTGATTGGTTTTGCCAGTACAGTTTGTGCTGCACCTAGACAGTGGAAATTTCCACCGGTGTTGTGGTTTTGTAAGTAATGGTTCGTTTCTGCTTCAATGGAGGTGTGTTACCGGGTCCTGATGCAGCTGTGTGGGCAGTATGGGCAGCCTGTTCTTGCTGTCCGGGTTCTTTTTGAAATGAAGAAAGCCGGAGTGCAGCCTAATGCTATTACCTATGGATACTACAACAGGGTGAGCATAGTTTTCTTTTGTGTGACATAGAGACACATTGCAATCTAAATAATACTAAATAAATATACATATATTATCTGTGCTGATACATACTTTTGGGTTTGTGGTAGACCACATGATACAAAATTTCTTTTATTGCAATTTTATTGCTATTTCTTGTTCAAATACATGCAGTGACCTTTAAAAAAAATTCTACATTTATGAAATGTATTATAAAATGAAATATCAAAATGGCATGTTTGTCCTCATAAGTGCACCTGTTTTTAATATTGTCTGGGTGGTACTTCCTTTTCTTTTTGGTGTTTTGCTGGTTTTTGAGGATGAGAAAACGTCACGCAAACGGTGTCGCATCATCTGATTTTATTATATTTTACAAAAGTGACATTAATTTGCGCTGAAATGAAAACAACATCGACGACAAAAGATATAAGATGTTGTTTTCTCCTAATTTTATGTTAATAAGCATATTTATTTTGCATTCAAACTTCCATATAAACTGCACAATTATGTGGTTAGTTGCATTTTTGCTTTTAGCATTTTTTCCTACTAGCCTACTAACTAGAACAGACAGAATCAGGACAGATCTGCAACCCATTTATGAGTCCCAACCCAACCGCTGCTCTGGCATAATTGGTTTGTAAATGCCACCTGGTTTGACATTATGTTATCTAATGAAATGACATCAATATATTTTAAGTGTATATTTTAAGTATGCAAATACATTTTGGAGCCAATTTAGATTTCATAAAAAGGTGACCGATGACATTTTTGTGTAATTTCTTTTTGTAAAATTACTTCTTCAAAAGCAGAGAGAAAACCGATTTATCCAATGTAGGTGTGTTATGCTGATGCTCAAGAGCCTTGAGCTGGCAGCGCATTTGGCATGTGACTCTATTTCTCATGCCTGTTATCATTAGACAAAAGCTTAGACTAGCAATCATCTCCCCGGGGACCTTTTTTTTGTGTGTGCTTTGCAAGACGTCCCAAAATACCAAGAGGACACACTCACAGAGACATAAGTCTGGGCAGCTGAGTGTTGTTCCAATTCTATCAGAGTAATTACAGCTAGTCCTTGAGAGAGAACACAATCTACTTAAGATAATGAGAGGCATTGCACTGTAGAATTATTTAGTTAATCTCTATGTGAGTGTGTGTGTGTGTGTGTGTGTGTCTCACTGTGCTGTTCTTCTCTCCCCAGGCCGTTCTGGAGAGCACATGGCCTTCCTCCACCAGAGGGGGATACTTCCTGTGGGGAAAGCTGAGAAATGTGGTACGGGGTGTGGTGCTGTTCAAACAAGTATGGAGGAGGCAGACCACCCACCCAAAAGACACCCATCTCTCTGGTAAAACCCCCAACTCCATTTCACACATTCCACACATTCCACAGAAGTGGACACACTCTTTAAATTTCCTGTAAAAACATAGTCAGGTCCAATGCCTAAATAAATTTAATTCAGGTAAATTTGACCCAAATCACCCCAACTATGACTATTCTAACATAATATATATGTAATAAAAATACATTATAAAATATGAGTATTTCACCCAATGTTTGTTAGCTTAGCAATGGTAAATCTATTGAAATCATTTGTGAGTTTCTAGGTGCTTCATATGAGAAGGAATTATGCTTGGAATTGCTGCCTTTGAAAATCGGTTCCAAACTGGCCACTTTTGAGATTTCATTTTGGTTAGGAAGCTGTGTATAGAAAAGGTAGTTTGCTAGATTTTGGAACAAAATTCAATATTGGGCAATGGCCATAGAGTTTGGGCCAGTTCATTAATAGCTACATTCACTGCTTCTGCAAAGTAATAATCATTCTGACTCAGTTCCACACCAGGACTTTTAATTTCTCTTCAAAACAGTTATATCATCAGAGTTGTTTCAGAATAAAGATAACCCCTTTGAGACGCTAGCCAAGTCTGCAGGGGAGCATGGACTCAATATCATTTCCCGCTGTCAGAAAAACTTTCCATCATTTCTCACAAAGACAGGGTTAGTTGAGTTTTGTGCCTGAGGAGGTACCATCTCTCAGATATCTCCCCCTCAGTACTCAGACTAGATCCAGCCTGCCTGCTGAACCAGAAAGACTTTAATGGGTCCAATTAAGATAAGAGTCGATAGCTGCCTCCTCAGCCACTACAGTTCAGTCTGCACTTGATTTGATCTCCTCTCTCACACAGCTCCCTGTAAACAGCATATTAGAGAAGGGCACAAGAGGGCTTTCATAATTAAAACAAGCTGCCATAACCCACAACCCCCAAAATACTGCAACTTTGTCATGCAGAATGAATTTATCTCAGAGTAAAAGACTTGAGAATGGGTAACAAATTTCTATCTGGATACTTTACATTGGTCGTGGGCCCTGTGTCTCACCTGGTTGCCCGTTCCCTGGCAACATTGCTCAAAAAGTTGTCCCGTGTATCATCAGCTGATCTCTGAAGAGTGTGACACTGAAAACTGGAGTAATGACTGCTGAATAATCAACCATCAGAGGAATAGATTATATTTTAAACTGGAAACAGTTATTTTACATTATTGTACATTATAATAACATTACTATCAAAAAAAAAATTCCAACCCCAAACTTTTGAAAAGTAGTGTATATTTTATTTTTAATTGTTGGATTATTTATTATGAAATGTATGTTATATATTTATTATAATAACATTACTATCAAAAAAACTTTCCAACCCCAAACTTTTGAAAAGTAGTGTATATTTTGTTTTTAATTGTTGGATTATTTATTATGAAATGTATGTTACAGATTTTTATATTTATATATATATATATATATATATATATATATATATATGTATGTATGTATATATATATATATATATATATA
>NW_015629065.1:1356983-1370655 GCF_001515625.1 Sinocyclocheilus rhinocerous
TATATATATATATATATATATATATATATATACATTAGAGAGAGAGAGAGAGAGAGAGAAAGAAAGAGAGAGAGATTTTTTCCTCCGGGAAAACAAAAATCTAAATATCATAAAATAAGATAACTTTAAAAACCTAGACCTAATACATACTGTCTAAGCATGTACCTTGAATGAAGTTTATTTTACTTGTTTTATTAAAATAATAATAATTTTTTAAGGCATAAACCTAAAAACCTAATTTTGTTATATTTTGTGTAAAATGGTCATGTATTTTTGAGAGAGATCAGTTTGAAAGCCCTCAACAACTTTCTCACCATGTGGGTGGCTTTATTTTTCATTTTGGATCAGAAAACACACTACACACGTTTTTGATTGCTCTTTTTTGCTCTGTTGCCACTTTGAAATATGATGCAGTCTTTGGCCAGAGTGCTTTTCACGTTGCAAACTGTTGTGTTTTGAAATATGGTGCTTGTTAGTTCTCCTGCTAACTGTCTTTCATACTGTTCTTCTGAGCAGATGCCAGTGATCTCGACAGTGTCAGCCATGGCAGTCTGGACAGCTCTAACGATTCGGCGGAGCGAGTTTCCATTGATACAGACTTCACTAAAATGGATTCCAGTGATGACAGATCCAGCACAGGTACTTGGTCTGCTTTCACTCTGTCTGTGTTCTCGTTCCATCATCAGTTCTCCACTGCGCTCTCGGCACAACAGGACGTGCTTCTCTCTCCTTCAAACTCGTCAGAAGTCTCTTGGAGAGTCATTATTTTTCACTGTGGGAGTGAAAAGACATCTCTCCCTCTTTTTTCTCGCTTTCAGTCTTTTCTGTTTTTTTAAAGCACACATTAGTATAACACATTTGGTGCAGTGAACAAAAGCATTACGCCCATTCACATGCCCCCTCAGATGATCCAAATTAATTTTAAATGCAACTTCCAAAACAAAAAAATGTATCAAATTTAATACAAAAAAAATACCAGGTTTAATACAATGAATGGTTTCATTATGAAATACACTACTGTTTAAAAGTTTGGGGTTTGTACTTTTAAAAAAAGTATATATTTGACTCTCTTATGGTCAACAGGGATGTATTTATTTGATCAAAAATACAGTTTAAAACTGGTGTATTTTAAAATGTAATTTTTTCCTTTGATGACAGCTAATTTTTTTTGCAGCCATTACTTTACGTATTCATTGTCACATGATCTTTCAGAAATCATTCTAATATGCTGATTTGATGCTCAAGAAACATTTCCTATTATTGCCAATGCTGAAAACAGTTTTTTACATTTTTGTGGAAACCATGATACATTTTTTCTGGACACTTTGCTGAATAGAAAGTTCAAAAGAACAGCATTTATTTAAAAAAAAATAAACCTTTGGTAACATTATAAATGTCTTTACTGTCACTTTTGATCAAATTAATGCATCCTTGCTGAATAAAAATATGAATTAATTTTTTTACAAATCTTGCAGACCCCAAACATTTAAAAAGTAGTGTGCAACGTTTTTGCAGGATCTTTAAACATCCATACATTCTTGTTACTTATATCAAAGGATACATATTTTTTGTTGTTGTATTTGTCCGTAGAATGAAAGTCAATATGGTTCAAAACAGCATTAGACCCCATTAATATTCATTACATGACCAAAAAAAAATACTGTACACCTTTATATTCCACAGAAGGAAAGTAATGAAAACTGCAGTAGGTGCCTGACACCCGTATCTGACAATATGTTAAAAGACAGAGAAGAAAGCCCCTCTCTGAAGTATTCTAATGCTATAGGCAGTGATGCCCATGGAGAAGATCTGAGAGATGTACGATTTGACAGAAGAGACTCGCAGTTACTGAGCACTCACAGGCAGCGGTGTAGCAGGAGTCTGACTGAGGAGGCGAGAAAGGAAAGAAGGAATGACTAATGGTGTTATTTTAGCTCACCTCTGGAGGCAGTACTATGATGTGAGCTTTATGCCCCATCAGCTTTCTCAGTGTGGCTCAAAAGCAGCCACCCTGTGAGTGTCTTTCGGTGTGTTTCTGCCCTATTATGGTGTATGAGAGAGTAAATCAGTGCTCCTTTTTGATGTTATGTTATCATGCCTTATGATGTGCTAGGCTAAAATAACTTTGTTTGAAGCCGTTCTGCTAAGAGTCTCTATCCAGCTGCATCAAATCACCCCAAATCCGTAAAGTAATACTGAAAGTATGCTATACAGATTTGTGAGGCATGAAAAAGACCTTGCAAAACATCTCTCTAACATTTCTATTTTGTAAGGATGTTTTTTGTGCACACTGTTATGGTTTGCCAAGTTTTAGGAGTGTTTCTATGTATTGTTTGATTCCAGGTGGCCAGTCTGATCAGGGCTACGATTCTCTGTCTAAAGAGGAGGTGAGGTTAGGAGGAGGTGAGGAGCAGAACCCCTCTCCAGACATGAAGGAGAAGGACAGAAACTCTTGCCCATGTGAGTAACACAGAATGCTATTGTCCCTAAACATAAACAGGGTATGTTCACTATGGTGTACTACTATATTACTCGTTCTACAGAATGAGTAAAATCCTAAATAAATGTTTTCATTTAACAGTAGCCTATAATAGATGTAACATGCAGAATAGTGACAGTAAAAACAATGTAAATAAATGCTGTTTTTGTAACTTTCTATTCATCAGACAATCCTGAAAAAACTGTATCATGGTTTCCACAAAACTATTAGCACAACTATTTTCAACATTGGTAATACTTAGAAATCATGGTCACAATTTATTTTAAGGTCCAATTATCACTATTAACAAGCCATTAACTACAACTTTTGCCTCAATAAACTCCTAATTTGCTGCTTATTAGTAGTTAGTACCCAATGGCAATATGTTAATAATAGGCATGCTAATAAGCAACTAAGCAGTAAGCAACATGCTAGTATTTGATTACAAACACGAGTTGCACAGAACACCTCTATGCTTCCACCTAGTGGTAAAGTGTGGCACTGCAAGTTATTAAACTGCTTTTTTATTTGCTTAATTTTAACAAGTGTCTCCCTGGTTTTCATCTCATTTCAATGTTCAGTGTCCCAGACTGTACTCTCAAAGAAAGAGGATTCGTCTCCTATGGTTGGAATCCATCCATCTGCAACCAACGGGGAAACCAGTGATGTCTTTTCTGAAGCCCTTCCAAAGACGAAAAGGCCAAACTCCCTAGATATTTTCGGAGGAAAGCCTGTAAGGCCAAGCACTCTGGATCTAACCCCTGATAAGACAGTAGGAGAACTCAGCAATGAATCTGTTCCAACATTGATCGAAACGGAAGCAGTGGGGGGCGTCGTGAGCCCACCTAAAGTTGCTGTGGAGAGAACTGTTAGCTGCACAGTTGCCATGGAGAAGGAGCATATTGGCGTGGAGAGGAGCGTGAGCTGCAGCAGTGCTCTTGGACGAGTGGTTAAGAGGACAGGTATCGAAGCAGGGTTTGATCCTCTGTCCCTCATGGCGGCTGAGACTCAAGCCCACAGTGAGGGCGATAATGCAGACACCCCTACCACCCGCCGAGACCTGGCTGAAGAGATTCACCACTACATGAACAACCTGAGCAGCCCGTTAAGCCAGCGGTCTCTCAGTGTGGACCTGAAGGGGCGTCAGACCCCGTCCCCTCACAGCTCTCCCCGCATGTCTGCAGCACTCGGCTCCCCCAGCACTTCACAACTCCAACCTCAGCCACGAACACGACTCTTCTCCTCGCCCTCTCTCCCTCAGGGCCGCGTGTGCAGGGTCAGGGAGCAGCGGCCCACCTCCCTGGCCTCCCCTTCCTCGCCTACTCCCTCCTCTTTCTCCATGGACTCTCTGCTCACCCCGACCCTGGACGTGTTCAAGAGCAGCTTCCTCTCAGCTGGGAAGGGCGTCGCTGAGAAAGCCAGCCGACTGTATTCGCGACTTTCCTCCCAGACGTCTATTGCACAGGTATGTATGACATTTTGGAACTTCGTTCTTTCTGATAATGAAAGCCTTGCTGAATCTCTTCACCTCTATTTATCATCCTCACCAGGACTTGAACTCTGACCGGGTCAGTGTGTCCTCTCTGGGGTCAGGTGACCCTGATTGCTCCTCTCTGATTGAGAGCGATTCCTGTGTAGACCCTGATGGGCTCTCTTCCCCGCAGCGTGATGCCGCTCAACCAGTCACACGTCCCAAAAGGAGCCCTTACAGGAGCAACCACTGCCTAGAAAGCCCATCTGCACCACCTCGACTCTACCGCCAGTCCTCGCTCACTGGTACGTCTGCTGAATTCACTGTTCACTAATCTTCTGAAGAAACACTGTTATCTAGGCTAAATGCCAGGCACTCATGCTAATTTTTTTATGCTTTGCGTCATCCTACATTCTTATAGATATATCCAGACAACATCCTTTGTATTAATTAATATTGGAATGCTGTCAGCATTTTTTAAATACCACGGATAAAATGATTCCTTATTACCTCACAGAAATTAATGGGTGTCTTGATACAAATTGAAAATAAAATAAAAACAATTTAGCACATATAAACCATTTTCATTTTTATTTTTAGATTCCAATAATGATTTTATTACATTATATTACTGTTTTATTTTGCTTTCTAAAGACTGGTTTGAAATTATGACATTTTGTTATATTGACAGTTCTAGTTTTTAATCATAATATATTGATTAATGTTTGTCTATGTAAAGTTTTATGAAAAAATATGTGTTGGAGTTTATCCATTTCATTAAAATAATAATTTACTAATTTTACTGTAATTTCAATATAAAAATTCATTATTTAATTTTGTTATTTAATTTATTTAATTTAAACTTGTTTTTACAATTTCATGCTTGATATTTATCTCACACACTTGTCTATGTGACACACCTGGGCTCAAAAGAGTGACCCACTTTTTTTAGTTCTGGGTTTTCTAGACAGTGAATTGAGGACATGAGGTTAAAGTGAGCAAGCTTGGCAAAATGGCAAAAATTACATACCACATCTTTAATATTAATAAATAATGTTGATTACAAGTGGCTCCCTCTGTTCGGGTAAAACTTTGAGGTTTCTCCTGAATAACATAGGCTAAAAATAGACAGTGTGCTAGAAAATTACCCATCAGGCTCTCCCATGAGTAATGCTCGTTATTTTCCGGTCTTTTGTTAAGATTACAATGTTGTACAATTAGAGAACCAAAGAAAGAGAAGGAGCTATGTTTAAATGCATGTGATGGAGTGATAATTCTAATTGTGACGAATTCTATTGTAAAAATGAACTTATTTGCCGCTTTTCCAGGCCATTATGCGTGATGCTTTGGGTGGGTGATTAAGCATGTTTTTGCATATATGGAGTGCTGTGTGTCGTTCATGAGGCTGGTCATTGTTTCTGCTCCAGCAGCTGCAGAAGTAGGCCAGTAGACAGGGCTGTGAGTGTGTCTGGCTCTGCAGTAATGGGGTCTGAAAGGGGCTCTTTAATCAGTGCTCCCCAATCACTCACATCCGCATACACGCTCTTATCCCAGACTTCTGTAGAGCCTCTCTCCACATTCAGCGCCATCAGAAGTAGCATTCATAATCCCTGCAGGCAATCACCTTGAAATGTGACTTGTTTTTGGAGAAGATTGCTCTCTGATGAAAAACATCATCTCTTCAAAGCTCCTTTTGCCGCAGAGAGTGACTTTTGTTTTGTCTTTTGTCCTTCAGGTCCACCGCTGACAGTAATGAAAGCTCTGCAGACCCCAGACGCGTGTTCTGATTCCAGCCTTTCTCAGTCCATGCAGAACTACGCTGTTGAAGTGAGTTTTTGAATGACGGTTATGTTGAAGTATTACTGTAGAAGGAAGTATTGTGGCTAATTTTGTTTGACTTTCTAGGTACGTATGTCCAGTTGTTCGCGCTGTAACACCTGTGAGAGTTTGGTGTATGATGAAGAGATCATGGCTGGTTGGACAGCTGATGACTCTAACCTCAATAGCACATGCCCCTTTTGCGGCTCTCCGTTTCTGCCTCTGCTCAATGTGGACATCAGAAACCTGGGTGACCAGGAAAGGTAATTTGATCTGCAACCACAGAATAGACATTTCTATGGAGATATTCACCATTTCTAACTGTTTTCTTTTTTGTCTTATCAGATCCCCCTCTCAAGATACACATACTTGCCAGACAGACACCGCAGATGAACTACCACAAGTTTATGATGCCACTGGCAATCTATCCAGCAATGCCAAAAAAGACCCTGTAAGAATACATTTCTCAAACTTCACTTCTTTACATTTCATTGTTTTTCGGAATCCTATTTTGTATGCATCAGATCTTTATTAATAGTATCTATAATGATATGTAGTGCAATGTACCATATTTTCTGGGACATCAATTGCAGATAATCTGAAACATGCAGTGATTTACATTCCAAAGCGACTTATACTTTGAAATGCAATTAACGTCAAGCATGCAAAATATGCAAAGCACAAATATTTGATTTAATGCCAAATGAAAGAGTTACGTGAGCCAAAGTTTATTTATACAGCGCATTTCTCACATGCAAGTAGTTTCAGTTTAGCTTTAAATACAATTATTTAGACTTGCCATTTATAATAAATGATGTTTATAATGAATGCCACTATCATTTATTTTAGCTTGTTTTGTGGCTGTTTTTGTATTGCTGTTCTCTTCTGAATAGTGTTAATTTTAAAGGATTTTGGATTAAAGGAGAACTGAAATACTTGTTTATGGTGTTTATAGTGTTTGTAAACATTTCATTTTATTTACCGGCATTTTACATTATTTTTTTATGTAATATGTGACATACACTGATGCAAACATTTTTTTCTCTCAGCTATGCAATTTTCACTACATATTTTCCAGAAAATGCGGTATTATGTAATATCTGATATGTCTGTGACTCAAAAGTTCGTTCAGTTGATTATGCTGGTAGTTATTTTAGTGTTTCTGTGCTGCAGGAGCCAGTTACCGTGCCCTACCTGAGTCCTCTGGTACTTTGGAAGGAACTGGAAAGCTTGCTGGAGAACGAGGGGGACCAGGCCATCTCGTCTGCAGCCATTGTGGATCACCACCCTATTGTGTTCTGGAATCTGGTGTGGTTTTTCCGTAGGTTGGACCTGGCCAGCAGCTTGCCGGGCCTCTATTTGAGCTCCAAACACTACTGCAGTGATTCTCAGGTGGGTCTCAAGAATTCTCACGTGATGTTCCTCTTCCCATTTGTGCTTGAATGATTAAATAATTGTAAATGCATAGAAGCTGTTGGTGATGCCGCTGTACTTCCCAATAAGAGCTAGAGGTTGTTTTTTTTCTGCAGCCTCTGCAAAGTTGTGCATCTGAAGACAGTAAGAATGTCTTGATCCAGATCCTGTGGGACAATCCCAGACTGCATCAGGACCCCATCAAGCCTTGCTACTTGCTCTGGAATTCATATTGTAAGAATATGATACAAGTATACTGTATATACAAAGTCATTTACACAGAGCTTTATGGCTGTAAATGTGCATAAAAGTGGTTCTTTGACAAATATTTGCAACATATTATCCTGTTTGTGCTATGGACATGAGTTATGCCTCAAACCATGAGGCTTAAGCTGAAGTGTGGCATTATTTTTCTAAAGAGATCAGACTTACAATTTTTGCCTGGTGGATGAGAAAATGTGGAAAAATATATTTTAGTCATACATTGGAGAAGGAATCAGAGACATATTTAGGTGCCAGAATATCAGAGAGTTGGCTCTTTTTACTTAGTCGTGTTATTTTTTATTTTTTTTACAGTATTTATATTATTTGTGTACTATAATAGCAGTTTTATATTTTAAATTCTAGTATTTTATTATATGCATCTGCCATTTGTATTAATTTGTTTATATTTATCTTTCTATTTTAGTTTTTAATTTTAGTCATTTTAGTACTTCAGCTTTATTTATTTCAATTATTTGACAGGGAAACTAATAGTTTGTTTTTTCATTTAAGCTTTTATCTAGTATTTATATTAGACATATTTATACTATTTCTTTAAGCTTTATTTAAATGATTGAAAACGATTTTAATAGTTTTAGTTAACAACACAGAACACCCTAGCAACTGCATTGAAAGTTTAACAAAAACTACTAAATGTACTTAAACCCCCTGAAAACACTTGAGCAGATGCAGTAGTTTTGCTTCCATGTACCAGCCATCTACTTCACCTTGGGTTCATGTTTTTTAATAGGTGCAAATCCTACAGTATCTGAGGAGGAGGAGCAGGCTGTGAGTCTAGAGCTGCTGCAGAGTGTCGTGAAGAGCATCCAGAGGAACGATGTCTACCAGCCCATGAGTCAGATACTGCAGCTACTGGGCACCAGACTGGGCTTCGTCAGACAACGGTATGAGAACAAATTAAACACAGAAACTGATTTAATAAACATTTTGACAAGCTAATCTTAATGACTTGTTTCCCTTTATTTTTATCATATGCAGGAGCTTATATAGAGATATCCTGTTCCTATCTTTGGTGGCTTTGGGCAAGAGTAGCATAAATATTGGTGAGCTGACTGCTTTCATGATGTGTTGTACTACTGTTTCGAAGTTTGGGTTCAGTAAGATTTTTTTATATGCTTTTTTATACTTCAATAAAGACACATTTAACAAATTACATTGTTATTTAAAATAAATGCTGTTCTTTTGAACTTTCTATTCACCATAAAATCCTGAAAAAAATGTATCGCTGTTTCCACAAAAATATTAAGCAGCATAAGTATTTTCAACATTGATAATAATGAGAAATATTTCTTGATCAGCATATTACAATGATTTCTGAAGGATCATGTGACACTGAAGACTGGAGTAATGACTGCTAAAGAATTAACATCACGGGAATAAATTACATTTTAAAATATATTAAAACAGAAAACGGTTATTTTAAATTGTAAACGTATTTCATAATATTACCGTTTTTTATTATGCAGCCTTGGTGAGCATAAGAGACTTCTTTCAAAAACATTTTAAAAAATTGTACTGACCCCAAACGTTTCAAATGTATTCTATGTTTATCAAATCACTGAACATGAGCACTAGCATCATTACTAACACCTTCATTTATTCTCACAGATGCATTTGACCGTGAATACAAAATGGCATATGACCGTTTGACGCCCAGCCAGGTCAAGATGACCCACAATTGTGACCGTCCACCCAGCGCTGGAGTCATGGAGTGCAGGAGAACCTTTGGGCTGCCCAGTCTCTGATTCACCTCCTCTCATTCATCCCTCTTTCCTCGCATCCATCACACAGGAAGGCATTTAAAGAAGGAACACTTTCATTCATGTAATCCTGAACATTCATCGTAACCAAAGCTACCTCTGGCTCCCATGAGGTCTCTTTCGACACAAGTCCTGTCTATTTATGTGACTGTTGTTCTTCATACACTTCCTGTGAATACGTCACTTTATATAGCCTGTGATCCTGTTCTTTTTCTTGCATTTGCCCCTCACTTTTGCTCTTCCACCTGCCTAGTGTCTTGACCATCAATAACCCCTTTCGGAAACTTGGGGTCACATTTGAATCGTCTAGCACCGCTCAGGTAAACTTGAGTTTAGAGGTCATCGTAGATTAGGAGCAATATCATTGTGCTCAGGTCATTCCATCGCTCCATTCATTCACGTCCAGTGAATCGTGGAGTGGATTCGGGACCAGTAGCTAAAGAACAATCAAATCGATCACGTTTAGAATGCGTAGAAGCACAATGAGCAACCCCAGCAAACACAGTCCTCTTTAGGCCGTCTAGGGGCACTTGTATATTTCACATACAGAGAGACTTTGTGTACATAGTCTTATTATTTTGCACATTTGTATTATACAGTTATATTTTAAGACTGGAATTTGTTATAATTGACGTGTCTCCATTGTAAAGACTATGCTGTTCGTAGTGTATAGGTTTCTCTTTTGAGCATATGCTCTTTGTCGTCCTGGTCCCGGAGACCAGTCGTATGGTGACCGTCAGTGACACTGTCGTCTTGAGGTACAGAACTGGACCAAATATAAACTCTTGACTCACAGTTTACATGGGGAGAAACATATTTGATGAGATTTTGAACTGAGAAATTCCTTACCTTGGGGCGAAGAACAATACGGAGACAAATTTACAACAGGGTATAAAGGGTAATATAGCGACTATAAAATAAAATGGACTGATAATGTGAATGTGGTCAACGTTTTACACTCACTTACATAATCCAGTGTTTGCCATGAAGGTACATAATTATAAAAAAAAAATGTAAACATTGCTTTATATTGTGCAATGTTGCATAAAGATGGGTTTCCATTGTCGAGTTACATAAAGTACCTGAAGCATACAAGCACTTATTTACTCAGCTTGAACTCTAAACATGTGGTAACTGGAACGGTTATATTTTAATATTGTTCATTTTTGATCATTATGTTAATGAAGATGCACTTTGAGTCTGTGTGGTTGGGAAGAGGATTGATGACGTTTAAATGTTTAAAATGCAATGGATTATGGAAAAGGTAATTATACTCAATGACACATTGATGTTAATGCCCCAAGTAGGAAAAAACAGATAATACTGCCC
Organism: Sinocyclocheilus rhinocerous; assembly: GCF_001515625.1. Classification (NCBI taxonomy): domain Eukaryota; kingdom Metazoa; phylum Chordata; class Actinopteri; order Cypriniformes; family Cyprinidae; genus Sinocyclocheilus; species Sinocyclocheilus rhinocerous. The sequence goes on from NW_015629065.1 coordinate 1,367,536, forward strand.
TAAACATTTTGGGATGAATTTTGTTTTTGTTTGTTTATTGACCTGATGCTGTGTAAAACTACAAAACAAAAACAAAAATTTACACTGCTTTTAATGTTTAGCAGTTTTTCTATCACCTGCTTTTTATGTCCATATGGCATGGTAGTGAAACAAACTGACCTATTTCATGGAAGCTCATTTAAAGCGGTTAATGTGTAAGGTGATTTGTTTTGTTTGTTCGTTTTTTAACAAATCATTTTGTTAGGGCAATGTGCTTTACATATCACTCCTTTTGTTACTTCTATTTATATTTGTATATATCATTTTGTCAGATCTGAGCCAGGTCTATAAAATTGTTTAGAACTGTAAATAAACACTTAAATCGACTCCAGTGTGTTTGTGTTGGTGTCTCTGGTTTGTTCGATGAAATAGAGGGAGAAAAAAGTCACATTTGAAACCCCATTTAATATTGCTCTGAACCAACAAATGAATATTTACAATGAGCAACTCTCAAGAGAGAAATCAACACAATGTGCGACATTCGAAAAAGAACAATCTTTGCCTCTATATTCAGTAGTGAATTCAAACAGCAGTGTGATATTTGTATGGAAATTCACAACTGTTTTTTATCAGAATCATACTGATTACATTAGACTTTGTAAAGAAGTCTTGTTATATGCTTGAGATTCTACTTTTATGATGGAAAAGGGTCATATCTTACATACAGCACAGGATCTGCGATTAGAACGCTTGCTAATGACATTTTTCCATGTTACAAAAATAATTCCATTGCAGAATGATTAAATTACATCATTTAAAATAAGCTAACAATTTCTCCCAATGTAGTCCCATAGCTATCTGAAAACCCACAACATCAAATAATACAATCACAATATACAATGAATCAAAAACAATTTGGAAACATTTTCTTTGTTATGCAGTTTTTCATCATTGGAAAAAATTAAAGCAACACTTTGAATTCTCACAAGGTTATAATAATCTTTGCAATTTTAAATGTCGTAGACAAATATGTTTTGCATGAGTGTCTTGGTATCATCCCAATAAACCTAAATGGTTAAATTGCATCACAAATCATTAAGTGAGAGTTTGAGAAAAAAAAAGACATACTACAATTTTACATATTTATTACTCTGTGGTCCTGTCCCAAATGGCACACTGGATGTGACCTTTGATTATGCAATCATAATCATATTGTGTTTGCCAAGTCCACAGGGCAGTAGGGTGTCTTATTTGTCATTTTACGGTTCAAAAGGGTGTTCAAGAGTGCCTCTGTATGTGGTCTCAATGTGCCCTTTTGCAAAGCCCACACTGGTGGGCCAACACAGCAGTCTACACTCAACAATCCATATGGCATTACATCACCAAAGTGTGGATAACACAAATGGTGACCATTTGGGACAGGGCCCGTTACTCTTCTGTCAATACTGCAGTCACTTTAATGTAACAAGCCAAAAGTGGTGACCAAAAAAAAACTCAAGTGTCTGTAACAGTTAACATAGTTTGGAAATCATGGCCAGTTATTGCATCCCTTTACAAAAGATCTTGCGAAATACAGAATAAGTCAACAGCGAGTCCAGAGATGCTTTAAATATGTGTGAAGTTACAGTTCAGAACGTTTCAAATGACAGGACTGTATCCACAGGTTTGCTCAGATGGACACGGGACATATAATGATTCGATCCTCTAGCATGACACTGAGCACCAGGAACACAAAGTAGAGCATGAACATGATGAATCCCAACACTTTATTCATCCTCCACTTACAGGCAGCGATGGAGATAATGACGAAGAGGAGCATGAGGAAGAGCAGCACAATGGCACAGAACAGCCCATTACTGCTCACGGGCACCGGCGCCAGCGAATGGCAGAATGAGAATATCAGCCAGGGCACCGGCAGCCTGTAACAGTGAGGGGGGGATATAATTAAGATATACAAAATGAAAATAAGTGATTAGGCATTCATTCATACCAATGGGATGATTGCGAGTGTGATATTTCTAAACAAACAACAGCTTAAAAAGTTATTATTCAGTAACATTTTAGATGCACATCTAAGTTCACAGATGCATATATAACAACAGAGTCTGGGCCAAATCTGGCTTACATTCTGGCATTGTTTTTTTCACAGTCTTAAATGCATTTTTTTTTTTTATGTACGATGGATTCTGCCAGTTAAAACACAAATCAGGCTCGTGTATATATAACATCAATTACTACATTCTTTTTTCAGAAATTGAAGTAAACTTTAAATGTTATTGTGTGTTTGTACTTTCCATATTTTTAGCTAACTTGAGAATTTCCAGTAGGTTATTTTACGGAGCTGTCAACACTGATCCGACCACCTGCAATCAGTTGATGAACATCCTATTCATATATAATACTAGGCTATATATCAATATTATTATGAAATATTAGATATTATTATGAAAATCTGGCCAATTACTACTCCCATTATTACACTTCTTTTTTCAACATGCTGTCCCAACAGCACATTAATATGCAAATTATGTACAGTGTATAGATAACATTGTGTTTAATGGGAAAACCAGTTTATGGAATTTTTACACATATTGCATGAAGCAAAATGGTATATCAAATCATTTTGTTATATATTTTATAACATAGTTGAGAACCATCCTTAAAACAAAGTTTAGTATAAAAAAAATCCTGAAACCTAAAAATTGATCGATTTAAAAAAAAATTCCCATTGTTTTTGCCTTTTTATGTCTATTCTTTTCATTTTATTTTTAGAAAAACTGAGTCCTGGTGTCCTCTACAGAGGACATAGCATAACATATGAATAAAATATTTTTCGAAAATGTTATTTTACCATTTTGTTCTTATGCTCTAAACAATGTAATGACATGAAAAAATACTAAATTCACAAAGCTTTTTATTTCTGGTTCTCAGGAGGATATGTTAGGCTATTAAATTGTAGGCTATATATATAAAATTATTTTATTTAGGCCTACAAGTTTCGTGTTTGTGTTTTTCCCATTTTATTCGTTGCATCTGAAAATTACTTCACCTAACTACAATAGTAGTCTACATAATTTAAATCAATTAATATTTAGAGACAGGTTTTTTTCTTTTCAAAATAAGACCCCCCCCCCCCCCCCC
>NW_015629065.1:1370794-1383540 GCF_001515625.1 Sinocyclocheilus rhinocerous
AAGCCCCCCCCCCCTCACTTTGTGCGCCCTGGTGCTGACTGATAGAGGCATTTTAATTTTGACAGCCTAAACACAGACTTTAGTCACAATGACTGTAAACAATTAATTAACAAAATGTACTGTATCCTAACTGCATGAGCTTAATCAAACTTGTCATCATTATTTTTTACCAAAAAATAACTGGGGGACCCCCCTACGTCTATTTTTTTAAAATCTGTGCTTCTCATACATTCTGCACTGTCTATGGGTAGTGCAGCTTCACCATACAGATTTAATTACGTGCACAGCTAAATAAAACAGGCTGGGTGCTGATTAAAATTTCTGAAATAAATATTTTTGCGAAACGCGTTAGGTTGCACAGAAGAAAACCCGATCTAGGACCCACCCAGTACAGCAGCAGAGGACTATTGTTTTGTTGAACATACTGAGGATGATGTCACGGGCTCAGATTTAGACTAATCGTCAGAAAGGGGCAAGTCATGACCACCCACAAGGGAAAAACAAATTTTGAAGTCGTTTATCCGTTTTCTACCCGTGAACCAAAAAACCAAAACCGAGCCAAAATCTTGTTTTTTCATTTTTTTGAGCAAATGAAAAAAACGAAAAAACTACAGTTTTCTTGTTTCTGCTTATTTCATTTCAAATTTAAAAACAAACTATCAAAACGTACACGGACTGAGACTCTTGTCGCCACCTACTGGTGAAACTATGTAATCTGCAGAAAAATGGTGAAAAATCCCTACCACTACACAAACTGAAATTCCATCTAAAACATCAAACGCAAACCTGTGGTGTGAACACAAAGAGCCAGTGTTCAGCCAATCACATTTGACAAAAACTGTGCCTATCATTTCCAGCTATCAAGCACCTGATTTATAGAATATATAAAGTTTCCATTGTCTTACCCCATGGTGATGTCAAATATGTTGCTGCCTACAGAGCTCGAGACAGCCATGTCTCCCAAGCCTTTTCGAGCCACAATCACGCTGGTGATGAGATCAGGAATGGATGTTCCTGCAGCCAGAATGGTAAGACCCATGATTTCCTCAGAGATGCCAATGGTCTCACCCACCTAGGAGAGAAAATCTTGATGAATGGTTGCTTGTTTTGATATTTTATTTTCTAATGCAATGACATTTAAGTGTGGCTTAAGTGCCACAAATATTGGTTTCTACACTGACCTGATGTGCCCACCACACCATAAGATAGGAAAATATAGCAATCCATACTATTGAGCCAAGGAAAGTGATGACAAAGAACTTCTTGGATGCCTGTAAGCACAATATACAGTAATGTACATGTCAGTTCTATCAAATTGTGTAGAAGTGAAATACATATATATAAAACAATGCTAATGTGATGTTTTGTTTTGTTTCTCACAGGGTTTCTGACGTCTGGAACTGTCAGCCAAAGTGGAAAGACAATGGGCAACAGAAACAAATATGTGGCCTGTTTACGTCTGGTGTCTGGCCACTCTAAGGACAGAGGTTCATCATTTTCTCCTTCCTCCCCAGCCTCATCCTCATTTTCATCATCATCATCACTGTCTTCATCGCTGTCTTCATCACTGTCATCTTCATCATCCCCTGAATCATCTGAACCTCCTGGCTTCTCTGAACCTCCTCCTGCTGCAGTGTCTCCTTCCTTAAGACAAAGTAAGAAAGAGACTGGTGAAAACATAATACCCACACAGAAAAAAAAAAACAATTAGGAGAACTAACTTAAAGCAACAGTTCACCCAAAAGTGAAAGTTTTATCATCATTTACTCACATTCAGTTTGTCCCAAACCAATATGAATTTCTTTATTCTTTGGAACACAGACGGCTTGCTCGTTTTCCATGCAGTTATAATAATAAATAGAGAGGGCTTCAAAAAGTATGCAAAAGCACAATAAAAGTATAATAAAAGCAGCTGTAGCATCACTGAATTCATTCACAGATAATCTTTGTCTCCACCGAGATGTTAACCTGAAAACTGCTATGATTGAGGCAGTGATCTGAACTTAAGAAGTTGATCAGTCCGAACTGTGAATTAATCATTCAAACCAGTTTTGTAACCTGAATGAACTAGTTGATTTGAAAGATCTGACTTAAAGGGGTCATATGATGCGATTTCATTTTTTCCTTTCTCTTTGGAGTGTTACAAGCTCTTGGTGCATAAAGAAGATCTGTAAAGTTGTAAAGACTAAAGTCTCAAATCCATTAGGTCATGAAACAGACATAGTTAATGCATCATGAAAAATAACACCTTAAATTTATGGTGCTTGTCTGTCCTTTTTTTAAGCTTGAAACCTCCAGCTTTCCTTTACTGTTATGAACGTTCTTCAAACATTTGCTTTGAGTTCCATAAAAGAAAGGATGTCATGACGTGAGGGTGATTAAATGACTTTTCATTCCTGGGTGTATTATTTCTTAAATATGAATCACATACTATGTTTGATAGCTCATCTCTGTCAGCTTTGCAACAAGGTAAAGAATTGATGAGCTCATTAAAAGCACACAAGTGTCTCAGATCTCCTCCTCCTTCTTCTTCCCAACTTTTTTCGAGATGCAATAGGCCCACCTTTTGTGCCTCAGGCTTTTGACTAGCGTCTTCTTCCTTGGCTCCTGGAGCTGCGTCTTTAGAATCCTTGGACTGTTCCGTCTGATCGTCACCTTATTTAAACCACAATAATAAAATATCAGTCAAGCTTGCAATTACTTCCTAAATGTTGCAATACTACAAGATCCTCTCAGATGTGGAGTGAAGATTTCTTCAGCAGGAGTGAGTAATGTTGCTATGTCGCTTGGCGACAATTTCAAACACAGCAGTTGCGGCACAAGATAATCCGCACTGATTCCAAGCCACTCATGCTTAATTCATGAGATGGAGCTTGGTCATTATGTCAGGTAATGTGTAAAGCAGCTCTCAAGTAGAAACAAAAGGTGGAAATACGGAATGCGGGATGCTGTGTAGAGGGCAAAACGGGCAAAACTCCTGGCAGCTTGCCCTCGCTTTGTACCTTTCATTCAGCACACAGCTGGTGCGTTACTGCTTGTGGAAATGCAACATTAATAACCATTTTGAATATGCAACAGAGCTCATCTGTGAGGTAGGACAATATACCGACCCGTCTACAAAGCTCTGTGCAATCATAATAGAACAGACTAAGATTATAAAATCTCACCTTCACCAGATTTTTCCTTCTTTTTGTTCTCTACTTTCCCCCGGGCCATGTCGTTCAAAATCTGAGCCTTGTCTTTAAATTTCACTGCAAACCAGGAAAGGAAGAATATAGCTTGAATGTAGACTTTGACTGACACTGTCAGGGTCAACAATGGCAGTACCACAAATGACAGAAGCCCTCATTTCACAGACGTAAAACAAAATTTCCTCACATCTCACAGGCTACTACAAGACGGCGTCACATCACAAGAATAACATCACAAACACTAAGCCCCTTACCTTTACATTCCAAAGAGCTTCTAGCCTTTGCATCTCCATTAAACACTGACTCTAATGAGTAAAATAGATTCATATACAACAAATACCATGGTGAGTGTCACAAATACAACTCATAATGCCCTCTAAACTACTCATTACTGCACTGACTTGGAGTTAAAAAAAATTGATTTGTTTAAAAAAATGTTTGGACAGGTCAAGGTATAAATGCATAAGGGTGAATCTCATGTGCAGAAATGCTTGGGGTATCAAGCCTGATTTCTTAGATTATGACATTATTTCAAAAAGCTTTTCTATCAAAAACCTAAAAAATCCTAATTGTTCCAAACTTTTGAAAGTTGACTCAAACTTTAGCTTTATATCATATTATATTTTGCATTAAGTAATTCAATTTGGGAGGTGGGGTTTTTAATTGTAAAGGAAATAATGAAAACAAAAATGGATCTAATGGATCTAATCAATAGGCTTCATTTCTTTCAAAAATATTTTCTATTAATTTTGGGGTGAAATATGACTAAGACATTTCTTTGAGAGATTCAAAAGACTGATAAGCAGAGTATACAGAGCATTTTAAGGCAATACAATTGAGGTCCTAAAGTTGTTAAGTGCTTGTCAGTGATTTATCAGCCAAAATGTAGATATGTTCAAATGAATCTTTACATTTATCTCATTGACTAAGGCTTGCAAATGAGAAGGGACCCCATCACCATAACAGGATTGAGCTGCTGGAGCCTGGCTCTCATCCAGCCTTTATGAGCTCAATCAAAAGCAGCTTAATGATGGAGCAGCACAGTGCTGGGAGGTTTTTGTGAGGACCCTGAGAGCGCAGGTGCTGCACAGCCTCCTGAGGACAGGCTGAAGGTCAAGGGGACCAACCCAAACCACTGACCACAGACCTCCAGAGCACCAGGGCTTCTGCTTTACACGTATTCATGCCAGCCATCAAGGAGCCATGCAAGGTAATCGTACGATATCATATCTTCAGTGCACATAGTATTTATGTAATTAGATTCAAGCTTATGATGATGTTTCTGTAGCTTATAATAGGAACCGACATTTCTGATGACATTTTTGTGATGCTAAAATAACAGTGTTTCTGCACATAATACCATCTTGTTTGAGAGCCCATGTGCAATGAGGTAATAATATAGTGTATGTTTAAATGGTGACATACACACGGATGTGACTTGACAAAATGTCATAGAGCCACTGTGGTGGGCCTTCTCTCACTACTATGAATCACTCTCCACTCCATAGACTGAGAAAGAGCTATTTATCTTCTTAGTATCAATCTGGACTTAGTGCTGTCATCATATGGAACACGCTTTAGAGCCACTGCGGTGGGCCTTCTCTCACTACTATGAATCACTCTCCACTCCATAGACTAAGAAAGAGCTATTTATCTTCTTAGTATCAATCTGGATTTAGTGCTGTCATCATATGGAACACGCTTTGCTAATCCATTTGTACTGGGAGAAGGACAAAGAGACTCTCCTGCTCTCCACTTCTGAACGTCTTACAGCGCTTGCCTGAGGGAATACAGGCCTATTGTATGATTGGTATTTTGATCTTTATACAATATTGATATACAAAAACAGTTCAGAAGGTGTAACCATAAAACATCTAAAGCAAAAATTGCATCTACCCTATACCTCTAGTAAACCAGTAGTTTAAATCAGCCACTTTGTATAAACAAAAGTCAGTAAACATCATAAAATGGCAGAATTTGAGTCTTCAAATAATAAAAAAGCACTACATACTTAGCATATACCTTTTATGCTTATTTAATATTAAGATTTACTAATAAACTAATTCATTAACCTTGTTATACAGCTTTCACAAACATATCTGAAAGTGATTATTCACCCAAAAATGTCAATTTTGACATCATCTCGCCATCTTTTCATTCCAAAACTGACTTTCTTTCTTCTTTGGAACATAGGAGATAAAATACTTTTTTTATGGCCATACAATGGATGCATGTTGTTTGGTTCCCAACGTTCTTCAAAATATCTTCTTTTGTGTCCCACAGAAGAACGAAAGTCATACAGGTTTGGAACGACATGAGGGTGAGTAAATGATGACAGAATTGTCATTTCTTGGTGGACTATCCCTTTAAACCACCAGAATTGAAATTTGTAACGGCTTCGTGCAATGTTTCCTTAATGAGTTATCATTATGAGGGTTCAGGCACTGAAGGGCTCTTACCCTCTCCAAGAGGATCCAGTGTGTGAATCATCAGCTGAAAGATGGTGTTCCTCATAGTGCTGTTGTGCAGAGAGGCAGAACTGCCCCCGCGCTGCAGTGTGGGCTTCAACTACACAAGAGAGGATAAATATTCTGACAAATGCTCACACTAAATAATCATGTCGAAAGAATTCATATCTGAACCTGCAAATTATGTGGACTTTATGGAGAATAAATGTCATATATATGTTGTTTATTTCATATGTTAATTCAATTAATAATCCCATATTCATATGACAGGAATATTCTATATTCAATTGAACATTGCTCTGTCCAAGTCGACACATCAACATTGGCTCAACCAGTTATGTGATCTCTTTGGAAACAGTCATTGTTTTGTGACTATAGTAATGCATAGATTACACCCTTTTCCTTTAAGAGTTACCAGAGATCACATATTTTGAATTATTAGTATTTGTTCATATATTTCCATATTTTTGATTACCTTTAATCTATTCTTGTCTTCTGGTTCAGGCGGCCTGTTCTCTTCACCTGAGGTCCCATTGTCCTGTGTGCAATAACAGTTTGAAACATTACAGAGGATGCAAGGCACTGATTTGACCTTTGACCTTCACCTCTCATTCTACTGTTGAATGAGAATAAAGGTGACAACTGTTACAAACTTGACAAAGGATTCATCCACGTACCCTCATAGACTGAAAGGAGTGTATTTAAAATGTATGTATTTACTTGAAATTACAATCTTTTTTTTTTTATTCTAAATGGAAGAAAACCTGTCACATAAGATTATGTAACAAAACATACCAGTATTATTTTAGCATTATTTATATACTATTATAGTATTTATTAATATTTTGAATTAACTTTTTATATTTCCAGTCCTCATTTTCATTTTACTTTAGGTTTTAGTGATTTTGTTATGTCTTTTGTCACTTTTCTTAATATTTCTAATTAGCCTTAATTTATTATTGTTTCAGTTTTAGTTATTTTAGTACTTCGACACTTATTTTATTTCAATTACTTGCCAAGGCAACATTTCTCATTTCTCTTTATGTTTTTTAAGTTTAAGTTTTCCATCTAATATTTACGTTTTATTTTGTTTCTGCTTTATTTCAATTAACGGAAATTATTTTTATAGCTTTAGTTTTAGTTAACATTTACAACACTGTAACATACATAAGCACCCAAATATATACAATTCTGTATTTTATTGTTACTGTTGTATTTGTTATCTGTGATCAGTTCAATCCAGTGGGTTTAGTTTGACAGAGATCTAGGTCCTCTGGGTCTAGTAAACCTTCTTACACTATATAAGCTTCAATCACACTTAGCAGATTTAAACACTCTATATGCTACACAGTTTGTAAATCACAGCAGACCCTCAAAGGATTAAGTGAACGTCTTTAGATCAGAGTGTCATTGTTTTACCAGTCCAGAGGGTCTCTGCCAGATATTAGATTAAATTATTATAATTTTGATCATATAGATGATTAATAATATGCTGTCCATTTATTAACAGACCTTTTTCCAGTATGAGACATATTTACTATAATCAATAGACTGTCACTGCAGTTTAAAGTCTCCCTCTCAGGTAGAGTGTGAACACAGAGATGTTATGACAGATTATCAAGTGTTGATCTCTCTAAACCCCTCTCTCACCACAGCGTCTAAGCTGAGGGATGTTCAGGATGAAGAAAGGAACTTGTGAAAATGACCACACAGTTTTATTATGTGACGGGATAGTGTCACTAATACAGATGGGGCTGTCACAGTGAGCCAAATGCACCTGCTCCAAATACCTCGCTTGCTACAAGACAACTAATTAACAATGTCTGGCCCCAGCAGACACAAGAGATCCTTTTCATTTCTGTTTATCAAAGGAAAACGCAACCCATGCGTATCTGCTCAATGAATAAACATAAGTGACTCACATTCACATTCACCTGAGTGGGATGCTATTATAGCTCTGCTATCACAGATCTGAGCAGATATTATAGCAGAATAAATGTTCCTCATCGCTAGAAGGCTTACCACTGCAGAAACTGTCAACACTATCCAAAACCAACAAATTGCTAATTGCTATCATGCAATCCATGTTCTTGAAATTGTGCATCATAGCACTAATAATGCACAAGGTTGTGGGTTCGAATCCCTGTACTAATCAAATGTATTTATTAAATACACAATTGGTCACTTTGAATAAAAGTATATGTTTAGTGAATAAATGTAAATAATATGATGCTATTTTTTGTACAATTTATTAATACAATTAATACACCTATTTATAAATACACTTGAATACACCTCTTCTATGATGAATATATTTTTAATTTGTGTATTAAGAATAATTTTGAGTCAATTTCAGTCTAATACAACTGTATAACGGCATAAACTTTTATTATTTATTCATTTAAAAAATCAGATAATTTGGCCCTTTTATAACAAGTTTAGTTTAGGTCATGAAATGCGATGTGATTCACCAAAAAACTCCTATGTGAATATTAAAGGCAAAAATAATGAGGCGTACCTTCTCAGGCTCTTCGACCTCGATAACTTTGACTATGTTCTTGTGTTTCCTGAGTTGAGACTTAAAGGCTTGCTCTATCTGAACATTGTACTTCATGAAGACAACATAGGTAGCATAACCGCACACCAGCATCATACTCTCCCACCACATAATGGTATTGTCCAAGAAGAAGATGATGAGCATGATGAGATCGATGATATAGAACGACACATCCCGAAAAAGAGGCCACCAGGTGAGGTGAAGCATCTCCCGGGAAAACAGCGCACACATTCCAATCACAAATAGGATGTTGAAGACAGCCGAGCCAACGATGGTTCCAATGCCCACATTGCTATGAGAAATGAAGACTCCAATCAAGGAAGTGAAGAGTTCGGGAGCAGACCCTCCAGCGGCCATGAACGTCGCCCCGGCCACATCATCTGAGATCTCCAGTTTGTCTGTTATAACCCCCAACGTAGGAACGAAAAACTCATCGCAGACGATGGCCAAAGAAGCAAACATGTATACCATTCCAAAGATGTGAAGAACGACCCAGCCATTGCGTCGATCCTCAATGGAGAAGATGTCCTCCGGGTACTCGCCCTTCATGTGTGGTGCCCCTCCAGGTCTGGACGCTGTAGTGTTGGGCACTACAATGGTTGTATCGGTTGCTGGTGTAGGAACTGGGGTGGGTTTTGGAAGGTCTGGATCCACATAGATGCAATGGATGATTGTCCTGTTTGTGGTTGTTGTAGGTGTCTCTGTTCTAGATATTGTTGGGATGGGTACATCTGTAGCTGGTTCTGACGACTGGACCCCACCTGTGTGGTTGGAGCTCTTTGGCTCAGCAGTGGTCAAATTAGTCAAAAGCACTGTTATCTCTGACCCTCCAGAGCCAAGTTCAGAGCCATCCTCAGGTTCTCCTGCTGTCTGGGGCTCAGACCAGGGTTCTGGTAGTCTGGCTCTGATAGTGAGTTGATATAAAGAGCAAAGGAAAACCCCAGACAGAAGAAATATAATCCGGCTAAGGTGAAGTCTCTTTCTTCGAGGAAGGAACATTTTCTAGTATGCTTCCTAAAGGGCACCAAGTTGTTTTTTTAGGCCAATGACACCCAGAACATCCCGAACTTTCCCCCCAAAAAATGCAGGGGTATGCAGCACTCACTTTCAGACTGTTTCATCTCATTTTCTCTGTGGTACGGGTTTCCTCTCACAGACCTTACAGTGGATAAAAGGAGGAATACTGAGTGCAACAGTTGTATAGGAAACACTGAATGCAGGATCAGCAGATTACAGTGGCCATTACACTCCTAAAATTGTTCATCTAACCAACACACTGCATTGGATTAAATTAAAACAAAAATGAAATAATATTTAAACAACTCTAGCTTAAGATTAATTGCATTGTTAGAAGCATGTGAACTGATTAAAATGTGGATCCAACTTATTACGATGGTCAGAAATAAAGAAAAACCTGAGCTTGGGGCAAAATGCCACTTAAAGTAATGAAATGCGCCTAATCATCAGTTATTCAACTTTTTATACATTTCATTCACATCTATCTATCCATCTGTCTATATGTCTGTCTATCTATCTATCTATCTATCTATCTCTAATTCACATAAATTAATAGCACACCATGTGTTATATAGCCTAGGAAAAACGCCATAATAAAAAATAAAGGTGCCCCTGTTTCAAGAGATATTGTCCCTTAATAAAAATAAAAACTTTTGACACTGCTTCTGAATGAATAAATGATTAAGAAAAGCATTTCTTGAAGCATTTCTATCATTTAAGTCTATACGAAAATAGCATGGAAAATATCCGTCTCATTTCTATTAAAGTTTTTTGTCAAGCCTATACATATATTACTAATAACATTGTGTCATTATAAGAAGCTCCACAAAAACAATGAAAATTACGTATTTTGTAACACAGTGGCATAACCAATAAAATGTAAAGTGTGACCAACTGTTTGGTGGCGGCAGGTATTTCTATATCGGCCATAAATAAACCATATTAACAAAGAAATGTATATTAAAACTTGCTTTGCTCTCATGCAAGAAATAATTCACAACACGCCAAATAAAACCTACCGGTTGAAAGACGACGCTCGCGGCGGTGCGTGGAGCGCTGCTGTCTCACAGCTGGGCTGCAGGGAAAGGCACGGATGCTGGGAGCGCTGCTTAGGTCAAGCAGGACGCACCGCAGGACAGCTCTTCAGCGTGGATCAGCACAATACCTAATGCCTGAAGTCTTTTAAGAGGATTAGATGTACTTTCTCCTCACACTCTCATTACGTCTTGAACCATTTATCCCAATTATTTTACTCTTATACGTTTCATAAAGAATTATAGAAAGTGAATACACGCGTAAACTTGCTAATTAAAAATATAATCTGAAATCTTAAATCAACTTTTGGATAATAGTTTATTATTATTACATAATTATGGTTATGTATTATGGATTACAGATTAATATTAAATTGGTCCACAATGAGATTTTTAACTGATTCTAACAGGTTTTGTCCACAGCATTATCCTAGATATGTACGTTTGTGTATTGGCTATCTCTTGTATTTTTTCCCGTTTATTTTATTAGATAATTTATATTAAGATACAACTTTTAAAATATAATTTTCTCTAGCTCGTTCTCGACTAGGAACTAGTTAGCAGGTTCCTTTTGTTTCCAAACGGTCCGGTTATCACGGTGCACACTTGGTTAAGAAGAAGGGATTTCAGCGATGGGTAAAATTGTTACATTTTGTTGAAATATTCAAAAGTTGGTTTGCATATCTAACTTACGAGTTGTATTCGAAAATATCTACTGAATTTAAAACGTTTATAATCATTCTGAGTCAAATTTACAGTGCGAACGTTTGGCAGGACACTGACATAGCAACATTCATATTTACTTTGGTTGTTCTGTAACATGAAAAATAAATGAAAAAACTGTGAACGTACGTCTAAGAAACTCCAGTTTTAAACAGCCTAAGATTTGATGGTCTCCCAGCCTGGTCAAGCAGCTCTGGTTTTAGAGGGGTTTTGGATTCTGTAAACTGGTCAGAATGGGAGACCAGCTGGCCAGGAATAGTTAGGCAAGTTTAAACCAGCAAAGACGAGCAAACAATCTTAGGCTGGTTTACTTTATTTATTTTTTCTTCAGCAGAGTGCAATAATAACAAAACCAGGGAAAATATTGTATATGTGCGTTTTCAATTAACCAAACGTGCTTGTGATGTCCACTGCAGAAGCCTCTTTGCTCACACCGTCATATGCTCCTGTTTTACACAGATATCTCAAGCTTTCATTCATAACTGTTCTTCAAAGTGTAAAGAGAAGAGCTTGCTACCATGCCCACTGTGGTTCTTATGGACTCGTCGCTGTCCATGACACGACCCGTGTCAGTGGAAGGCAGTGAAGAGTTTCAGAGAAAGAACCTGGCAGTTCATGGACTGACCATGCTGTTTGAACACATGGCCACGAACTACAGACTGGAGTTCACTTCACTTGTCACCTTCTCCTCCCTCTGGGAGCTTATGGTGCCCTTTACCAGAGACTACAATACTCTGCAGGTAAAAACAGACCAGTTGTCATGCTGTCTACATAAAATATAAGTTGTCTGGTCTCTTATTGTTATCTCTCATCCAATGTTTTGCAGGAAGCCTTGAATAACCTTGAAGACTATGATAAAACCTGCCTAGAGGCTGCATTGCAAGGTGTTAGTAATATAGTACAGCAGGAATGGGGAACCTCTTGCCCATGCCAGGTAAAAAAAACAAAACATTGAAAATACAATATATTATGGAAAATGCAATATTGTGAAGCATGCAAATACAGTACACTCAGGGGCGCATTAATGCACCGGCTTTAACGGGCTGAAGCCCAGGGGGATACACTGGGAAGGGGGCCCACTGGCTGCAAGGAAATTATATTTTTTCGAATAATTATTTGAATATATGGGAATTTGCAGCAGTGACAACAGCGTTTTGTAAACAAACTCACACACTTATTTTCAGCGATGCCCTGTTTGTAGTTTATAGTGAATGGTTCAGTTTAAGTTTCCCTCACGCAGTTTGTATAGTTGGTATGTTCCATGTATTCCACCGATATACTAGCGGAATACACAATGCATGCGCTAGTAAAGCCCAGCACGAGAGTGTCTTTATGTTAACGTGCAGATCAACAAGAAACACAACACTGCTGTGTGAAAGGAGCTGGACCGGACAACTTTCTGTAATGTCATACAGTGCGAGTTCAGACTTGCGTGAATGAAATCTGTGTGTCAGCTGAAGGTTTTAGATTCAGTCACTGTGTTCCAACATGCTGCTTCAGAGTCTCAATCTCAAATCTGGGGATGGAAGAATAGGAATCATCCTATTGTTTAAATGAGATCATTAAACTTTGAACGGCTATGATTGAATTAATTAAGCGCAAGCACGGCACGTTTCAAAATAAAAACGCAGTTGGCAATCACCAAATAGCTCACATTTATGCCAACTTGCCAAGTGTTGTTTTGATCTACTGATGATGAATAATGAATATTTTGTGTAATTTATGGTGTTTAAATCATACCTGTAAACTCACATTT
>NW_015629065.1:1383591-1388682 GCF_001515625.1 Sinocyclocheilus rhinocerous
AATGTTTAAAATAATGTTTATAAACCAATTATAATTAAGTTGCTTAAACAACTATAAACAAAACAGCATCATCAGGGCTCCAGACTCATTCTTCCCACTGGTCACTCTTTTGCGACTAACTTTCTCAGTTGGTCGCATGAGCACATGATTTGGTCGCAATTGTTGTTTTTTTTTTGTTTGTTTTTTGTTTTTGCTACAAGATGGGATTAATCAATGCGTGCTGATGAATTTTATCATAGTTTATAGTTATATGGAAATGAAAATGGTTAACATTCAACCTGTTCTTTTTCATTATTAGTAGGCTATTATTTGTTATTTGAATTTTGTAAACAGGAGTTCCTCTTTTGCTATGTTATAAGCAGCGGGCTTCGGATGCTTTCGCTTTTGAATTTGCGATCTTGTTGTCACGGTTTACAAGAAAAGATAATTGTCTGTTTTGCTTACATCTATACCTTTCACTTTTTAAGACTAAAACAAAAGATGGATTCATTGCTATTCTTAATTAAAAAAGTACAACAACAATAAAACCGTAAGATACAATGACAAACAAGCTTGCAAAATGTTTATTAACAAAAATGAATAAGATGAGGCATGGCATACACCACATGCTGTATTATATACAGACTAATAAATTACAGAACGTTTAGCAAACACTGAGAAATCAAATAAAAAATAAATAAAAGAGAGCCTCCATAGCATATCATGAGGTAAACAGCAAAGATGAAAACAAATGAAAACTAAAAGAAAAGTAAAACTAAACTTGCTGTTGGTGACAGTGCTTGCATGTTTTTCCCCCCACAAGAATACCAACATGTTCACCTTTGGTTTAAGAAGCGGTCTTTTACTTTACTTTAGCATGAAAACCATCCATCGT
Source organism: Sinocyclocheilus rhinocerous (assembly GCF_001515625.1). Classification (NCBI taxonomy): domain Eukaryota; kingdom Metazoa; phylum Chordata; class Actinopteri; order Cypriniformes; family Cyprinidae; genus Sinocyclocheilus; species Sinocyclocheilus rhinocerous. Next base: position 1,384,466 of record NW_015629065.1, read on the forward strand.
TTCCTCAATATTCGCGTCATTTTTGCTGCGCGCACCTTCGCGCTCGTGCTGACGCGGCGGGTATAAACCAGGCTCTACTCTCTAAGCGCTGCGCAGCTCAAATGAGTAGTGCAGTTTCGTTATGCTTTCAGTTTCGTTTGCCGTTTGATGTTTCACATATGCAACAGAAATGGCAGCGCTTATGAGTTAAACAACGCGGTGGTCGCACCAGTGTGACCAACCGCTCACAAAATTTAGTCGCACAGGCAGAAAAAATCGCAGTCTGGAGCCCTGCATTTTCTTTTCATATTACCTCCATATAATGCCTGTAATAACATAATGTTTACTTTATGCAACTGTTCCACAAGCGCCACCTTCTGGCAAGGAATGAATTTGCATATTCACTTATATTCACATTTTACTCAGAACAGTGTTATGAATGTTAACTGGCATATCAACAAGGGAAAAAAAATCGAAATATGACAAATAATTGTCAGGAAGCTTAAACAAAAAGTTATTTAGGGAAGGGGGGGCCTACTGTAACGCTGTAGCCCAGGGACCTCTGGTTATCTTAAGGCGCCCCTGAGTACACTTATATATACATATTTGAATAACCAGAATATAGTATGAAATACAGTGTTATGCAATGTCAGTGTACAGTACAATGTAGTATATACAGTAATGTACGTTATACATTTAGATTAGTGCTGTCAAGCGATTAATCGCAATTAATCCAAAATAAAAGTTTTTGTTTACATAATATATATGTGTGTACGTTGTATATTTATTATGTATGTATAAATATGCATACATACAGTATATATATTGAAAATATGTACATGTAATTACAATTGATATTGTATATAAATATATTTAATATATAAACAACATGTTTTTCTGAAATATATACATGCATGTGTGTGTATTTATATATACATAATAAATATACACAGTACACACATATATATTATGTAAACAAACTTTTATTTTGGATGCGATTAATCGTTTGACAGCACCTAGAGCAGCTGATTAATTTGAATGGTGGAGAGGGTCAGATATACACTATGGATGGACCCCTTTGTCTTAAAAGTGTCCAGTCTATGTTTGGGTGAGTAATGTTACTTTGTGCATACATACAATTAAAGAAAAAATTATTAGCCCCCTATAAAATATTTCATTATTTTTTTAATAATTCCCAAGTGCTGTTTAACAGAGAGAAGATTTTTTTTCAACACATCATTTCTAAACATAATAGTTTATTTAGGAAGCTTGGGAATGTTTGTAATACAAATAGAAACAAAATTATAACCAAGAATAAGAAAAGTCTACAGGCCAAAATTATTAGCCCTCTTATGTTAATAGTCAATGGTGTATCTCTTTTGCTTGATAACAGTAGTTCACATAAAACATAACATAAAACTTGTAGTTCTCAGCAATTTCAGGCATGTCTCCTGAGGAGTTGCAACCCATTCCTCCTCAGCAAATCTCTCAAGTTCCTCCAGATCTGTTGGTCTCCTGGCATGGACTCTGGTCTTCAGTGAGCCCCACAGATTATATATATATATATATATATATATATATATATATATACAATTGAGATAATTGTTCCATTCTATTTTCTACAGATAATTATTTTTTATATATAATTCTAAATGTTTTGATTTGACTGCATTGATGTTGTTTATCAGTGTTTATGTTGTTCTTATGGTGGCCTGTAGGTGGTACTGGTTACAGATGGTGCACTTGGCATTGGTCGTGGATCTTTGCGTCATTCCCTGCAAACAGTGAAACAACGAGTGGAGGACAAGAAATTCCCACTGCCTTTCCCATTCCCTTCCAAACTCTATGTCATGTGTATTGCAAATGCAGAGGAGGTACTTTAGTCTGGTTTCACTGTCTTTACCAATGTTATTTTAGTATGATTGAGATACTATTTTATTTCAATTAAAGAAAAAATTATTAGCCCCCTATAAAATATTTCATTATTTTTTTAATAATTCCCAAGTGCTGTTTAACAGAGAGAAGATTTTTTTTCAACACATCATTTCTAAACATAATAGTTTATTTAGGAAGCTTGGGAATGTTTGTAATACAAATAGAAACAAAATTATAACCAAGAATAAGAAAAGTCTACAGGCCAAAATTATTAGCCCTCTTATGTTAATAGTCAATGGTGTATCTCTTTTGCTTGATAACAGTAGTTCACATAAAACATAACATAAAACTTGTAGTTCTCAGCAATTTCAGGCATGTCTCCTGAGGAGTTGCAACCCATTCCTCCTCAGCAAATCTCTCAAGTTCCTCCAGATCTGTTGGTCTCCTGGCATGGACTCTGGTCTTCAGTGAGCCCCACAGATTTTCTATTGGATTCAAGTCTGGGCTTTGTGCAGGCCAGTCAAGGACGTTCACTTTGCTCATTTGTATGATTTGCATGATTTTGGTATGATTTGCGTCGCTATCATGCTGGAAGACAAAACGTTGACCCGAACCATCTTTTGTTGCAGATTGCCTGAAGTTGTCTTTCAAAATCTTCTCGTAGTCTTCCGTTTTCATGATTCCTTTGACCCTGACGAGATTCCCAGTTCCAAACGCACTGAAACATCCCCACAGCATTACACTCCCACCTCCATGTTTCACTCTGGAGATATATATATATATATATATATATATATATATATATACAATTGAGATAATTGTTCCATTCTATTTTCTACAGATAATTATTTTTTATATATAATTCGAAATGTTTTGATTTGACTGCATTGATGTTGTTTATCAGTGTTTATGTTGTTCTTATGGTGGCCTGTAGGTGGTACTGGTTACAGATGGTGCACTTGGCATTGGTCGTGGATCTTTGCGTCATTCCCTGCAAACAGTGAAACAACGTGTGGAGGACAAGAAATTTCCACTGCCGTTCCCATTCCCTTCCAAACTCTATGTCATGTGCATTGCTAATGCAGAAGAGGTACATTAGTCTGTTTTTACTGTGTCCTTACCAATGTTATTTTGGTATGATTAAGAGACTATTTTATTTTTTATCATTATTTTGAATGAGTTTTCATTTTTATATCTTCCGTTTTAACTTTAGTTAGAATTTTAGTAATTTTGTTGTGTTTCTTTCGTTTTTATTAGTTCCTGTTTGTTTTTTGTCTTTGTACTAACTTGGTTTTTCCATTACATGGCATGGACTCTGGTCTTCAGTGAGCCCCACAGATTTTCTATTGGATTCAAGTCTGGGCTTTGTGCAGGCCAGTCAAGGACGTTCACTTTGCTCATTTGTATGATTTGCATGATTTTGGTATGATTTGCGTCGCTATCATGCTGGAAGACAAAACGTTGACCCGAACCATCTTTTGTTGCAGATTGCCTGAAGTTGTCTTTCAAAATCTTCTCGTAGTCTTCCGTTTTAATGACGACCATCTTCTGACGAGATTCCCAGTTCCAAACGCACTGAAACATCCCCACAGCATTACACTCCCACCTCCATGTTTCACTCTGGAGATGGTGTTCTTTGGGTTGAGCACCTGTCCCTTCTTACTCCAAACATAGGCAACATCTCTATGGCCAAAGAGCTCGAATTTTGTCTTATCTGACCAAAGGACACGTTTCTAGTATACATAGTTTTTTTCCAGGTTGTCCTTCAAACTTCAGTCTAGCTTGGAAGTGTCTCTTCTTCAGAAGAGGAGTTTTTCTTGGTCGGCAACCTCACAGTCCATTCCTGTCCGGGCCTCTAGTGTCCGTCTTTGTTGAGATATCAATCCCAGACTTGACTAAATAATTCACTAGTGTCTTGGCAGTTGCTCTTGGGTCTTTAGGAACCACTCTCAATAGTTTTCTTTACAAAGTTTTTGAAATCTTTCACTTCCTGCCTGTTCTCCACTGTGTGGGTCTTTTCAAACTTCTTGATAATGCTTCTCACGGCTGTTCTTGACACTTGAAAACGCTTTGATAAACGTGTATATGCTTCTCCTCTTTTGTGAGCATTAACAATTCTTTTTCTCAAGTCTAAACTAATTTTTTTAAACTAATATTATTTTACTTTTTTTTTTTTTTTTGAAAGATACTAATCCTCAGCTTACAGTGTAATTTAAAGGCTTAGAGGATTAATTAGTTTAATTAGGCAAGTTAGGTTAGTTAGGCAAGTCATTGGACAACAGTGGTTTGTTCCGTAGCCAATCAGACAGATCATTTCTTAAGAGTTAAGGGCTAATAATATTGGCCTTAGCAATTTTTTTTTT
>NW_015629065.1:1390625-1426327 GCF_001515625.1 Sinocyclocheilus rhinocerous
TTCCAAGCAAATTGAAATAAATAAGGCTTTCTCTGGATGAAAAATATAATAAGAAATACTGTGTTAAAGTTCCCTTGCTCTGTTAAACATCACTTGGGAAAAATCTGAAAACGAACTGAAATTTCATAGGGGGGGCTAATAATTTTTTCTTCAACTGTACTACTGAATACTGTATATTCTTGTATTTGATTTAAGTGCATTCTGCTGTTTATGCAACATTTTGAGGTTAACATTACTTTTGTGTTGGCAGTAAGCTGATTGACCAGGCATACTCTCCCTTCCATGCGGTGCTGCGCTGTGGGAACCTGACCTCTGATGTGCAGGTCTTTCCCAGGCCAGAGCCAGTGACCATAGATGAGGAAGTGGATCCCATGCCCAGAACAGTGCAAACAGGTATGAGCAAAGAAGCTAATGAAATGATCATGTCCTTAATGTTAATAGATCGTTGGAGACATCTTAAAGTGCTACTTGCTGATTAAGGACCTTGTGAAGTAATCCCAGAAGGTGCTCTTTGGTTGGGTTTAAAGCAACTATTACAAAAAAAGAATCCAAGGCACTTCTTCTGGTCCAAAAGAGTTAAAAAGCCTTTATTCACATTCTGGCCATCTCAATAAACATTAAAAATGCCTAAAACATTTCGGCCTTCCTCAGAGTGTGTCAGGTGTGTCACACATATATAAATAAGGCATTTTATGTGAGCATGTTTACATAATAAATATAAATATAAATTTATATAAAAAGTATTACATTTCAAGCCTTTAATCAGACAATAAATGTAAATAAATAAATGTTTTTATTTGTTGCTAATCATGCTTGATTCTACATAAATAGGAAATTGGAGCCAAGTGCACTTGATAGTTCTTTTACTTTGTTGTGTTTTATATATAGACTTGGAGATTGTGGGTTTTATTGAGATTGGAGATATCTCCAGCCCCCCGGTTTTATCCAGGCACCTGGTCCTTCCCATTGCTGTGAACAAAGGTCAGTATTTTGCTTCATATTTTTTTTCCTACAGTAGGTCATCTTATCCACATCCTTATTTATTTTCTGTTAGTCCTGTTGTAATGACAAAGCTGCTCAACTTGTTTATTTACAAAAAAGTAGTGGCAATATATTAACATGGTGAAATAAAATATTTATAAAAATCATGGAATTCCATAGTTCCAGACGTTTCAGTAACACTTTTTAACCAATTAATGACTTTATAGTTGTTCATGGTTATTTTGATTATTGTTATTATTTTCTCAGCAATTTCTACCTTGTAAAATATTTTATCAAACATATTAATCTAAAATGTTTGTGTGTTCATATATATTTTATATATGTGTGTGTGTGTATGTGTGTGTGTATATATATATATATATATATATATATATGTGTTGTGAAAATGTTGTGTTGAAAAATGAGAATACCCTCCTCAAAGTTACTAAATAAAACAAAGACCGTTTTTGATGAACAGGTAAGTATGCTGAAAGCCTTTAAAGAGAAGTAATGTCTTGACAGTTAAAAGTGTTATATAGCCTTTGAATCATTCTTTGACTTAATGTTGACAACAATGGAACCTCTTGGGAGGGAATTGCCAAGAGACTTATTTAGCACAAAAGAGGACAATGGTACAAAAGGAATACCAAATCATTGTTTTAAGTGTGAAAATATAGCAAAAGTAACACTTCGCTTTAAGCGTTCATTTACTGATGAGTGATTTTTGCTAGAAAAAGAGCAGGAAAAATACCAAGCGTCTCGGAGCCGACAAAAGCTATGGAAAGATATACACACACACACACACTTTAACATTAATATAGTTTGAGCTTATTAACTTGTCACATCGGCTGGGGCTCACAGGCATATTCTTTTGCTTGACAGAGGGGGATGAGATCGGTACGGGGGCCACTGATGACACAGAGGAAGAGACCCCAACAAATCAGATGGCTGGAAAGAGCCCAAACTTCTGTGTTCTTCTACATGGCAGCCTAAAGGTGGAGGGGATGGTGGCACTTGTACAACTAGGGTAAGGATCAATATGAAAATATGCATCTGCCTTTTCATAAGCATTCAAAATGTTGGCATTACATAAAAAAAGTGCTTTTAGTGAATTGCACTGTCAAATGAGAGTTTGTTTTCATCTCCAGCATATTTGAGATGAATAATCTAGTTACTGTGAAATCAAAGTTTTCCCTGTCCATAATGTTTCCTCTGGCAGACCAGACTGGTTCGGGATGCTTTATTCCCAGGCAGACAGTAAGAAGAAGTCCAATCTAATGATGTCACTCTTTGAGCCTGGCTCAGAGCCTCTGCCCTGGTTAGGCAGAATATCACAGCTTGGCCCTGCCTCAGGTAGCAAGTTTTTACTCAGTAATTTTATGTAACAGCCACACTAAAAATGCATAAAAAATAAACGGCGCTGTATTGTTTTATGCATTGTGTTCCAAGTAGTTCATAATTAATACACTGAAACAAAAGTAACCTGGATGGTTCACTGAGTTCAGTTAGGGAACTTGCAGGTAAATACACAAGGGTCAGGGATAACGGTAATACCACACATTTGCATGATTAAATATTTATTTTCTTCTCTCACGCTTTGGTACCTTCTGAGACTGGAGGAACATGCATAATAAAATATTTGCTCATTGTTTGCATAAGGTTTTGCTTACTGGCCAAAGATATACTGTAAATATCAGTTGACTACGATTCTCTGTTTGCATGACCTACAGATGCAGCTGAAAATCCCTATGGCGAAGATGACAGTAAAAGTCCTTTTCCCATACAGCCAAAAAACAAAAGAAGCTATGCTCAGAATGTTACCGTCTGGATTAAAGCCAGTGGACTGCAGGTATACACCTGAATACTACACTACATTTAATATATCTGACATGACACTAATTAAGTCATTTTACTAAACTTTTTTATAATCCAGACAGATGTACAGAAAATTCTCCGTAATGCAAGGAAACTGCCAGAAAAAACACAAACCTTCTATAAGGTGGGTATTTATACATATTAAATTTTTCAATTTCTTTCTATCTATATATATTTAAAATATTTAAAAAATAAAGTTTATGTAGAAAGGATATCATATGCTGATATATGACCCTTTTGATTAGTTAAAATCATTTTTTGTTGTGAAATGTTATTTTCATCACTGTAGGAACTGAACCGTCTGCGGAAGGCCGCTCTCGCCTTTGGTTTCTGGGAGCTTTTAAAGAGTGTGGCTGAACTTCTGGAGAGGGAGTGTACACTGCTGCCTGACTCCGCCCATCCCGATGCTGCCTTCCAGCTCTCTCATGCTGCTCAGCAGCTCAAACTGGCTAGTAGTGGAGACTCCAAGTATGCAGCCTATGAACACAATATCACCCCCATGCTCACTGATTTCTCAGGGGGAGGAGGAGCCGACAGAATATAGAGGACGGAGGTACAATGCTCATTGGACAACTGCCAGATCAGTTATAGAGGAACTCTGCTCAATGCGAAATGTTTGTCCAAGGGAAACAAGTTACTGCAGTAGAATCACACAAATGTGGCATTTTCAATGTTGTAGTAGTAGTGCCACAAAGGTTTGGAAACATGTGACAAATTATGACATTGAACACTCAATTTGAGGAAAGAAAAACATTCATCGGTTTTCCAAGAAAATGCATTTAGACTTTGGAATCTGTTTTCAGACCAGCAACTGTTTGTGTAAATAACTTTTTCTAACAATGACCAATAAAAATTAAACTGCCTGTAGTTTATGCTTAATGATAGTCACCTGAAAATCAATGCTTTATTTCATTGAAATTTAATTAAACATTTCACGGTTTCATTTACACATTCACATCCAGATCCCACGACACTGAATCGGCTCTTCTCATGTGACTTGAATGCTTCATGACGTTTTCCCTGAGGTTCATGGTCTATGTTGTTGTTATCAGTGCTGTGTCAACAGAAATGACTACTACAACACATCTCAGGGAATGACAGGAAAATAAAATGTTGCTTCTGTAAACCTGTCACACAGCTAATCTACAACATCCAACACACAAGCATACTCCATATAGATGGACTGATACAATATAGAAATACCTTCATGGTCCTGGTTTGATAAGATCGATTTCTTTCTAGTATTTTAAATTAATCATCCATATCCTCTACAACTCAGACATGGTCTTTCAGCATGTAGAAAGTAAATGCACTTGAGTTGGTGTTTGAAAGAAGAGATATAGTTTTCCCTCAGTAATGACTTCTCTGCGACAGAGGGCAAATGTAAAGAAAGAAAATGGAGGCGGCAAATTAAATCAAAGAAAACAGAGACACACATGGAGAGCTAAACATGTGGCTTCCCCTTCCCCTCAGTTGGCTTTCCTCTTTTTTGTGCGACACCGTCTACTCCTTTGCTTGAAGAGGTGGCGGAAGTTGATGAAGAGCCCTGAAATTGTCGAAAATATATTTATGTTGCATAGCAGTTATACTCTTTTACAGGGTTCCCACAGACATGGAGAACCTGGAAATATTAGGGAATTTAAAAATATAACAAAAAATATTAACATGTCATGAAACTGTAAGGGCAATTTATACTCGGTTTATGCTCAAAATGTCTATAAATACATTGAACAAACATTGTGGGAACCCTGGATTCATTTTTTTACATGAGTTTTGTGGACCTTACCCAAGAACATGATCACCAGGTAGAGCTGCAGGATGTAGGAAAAGCTGAGAGAGGTGCCAATGGCTTTAGGCAGAGGAATACTGAGGAGTTTGGTTTCATCAAAGATGGGGATGGACTGGATCACCGCCACAGCTGATCATAATATAAGGGAGCATAAGAAAAGCTGTCAGTTACACGTGAACATTATACATTAATGTCTCACCTTCTCATGAACAGCCCATCATGATTTTTAATTCTGGTAGGGCTAATCTACAGATACACATACCTTCAGCTAGAACTCCGAGAGGGTACAGCGGTATCCATATGGTGTATCTCAACCAAGTCAACAACTTCCATTCCGTATCAATGCAGGCCAACATGTAGAAAGGATACCTATGGTTCATTTTCACAAATGCAGGATTAGATCCATTTTTAATTCAACAAAAGGTCCCTTTTAGGACCGAGCTGTAGGGCTCAGATGATTACAACATCAACACTGCTTTTTAAATCAAAATAGAAAAATACACTCTACTGTTTAAAAAGTTTTGAAAGATATTCATGTTCTTTAAAGTCTGTTATACTCACAAAGACTGCATTGATTTGATCAAAAATACAGTAAAACAATATTGTGAAGCAGTATTATAATAAAAAAAAATTATATTTTAATATATTTTAAATGTAATTTATTCCTGTCATTACTCCAGTCCTCACTGTCACATGATCCTTGATTTGATACTCAGGAAACATTTCTGATTATTACCAATGTCGAAAACAGTTGTGCTGCTTAATATTTTTTTGAGAAACCATGATACACTTTGCTTTTTCAGGATTCGTTAATGAATACAAAGTTCAAAAGAACAGCATTTATTTAAAATAGAAATCTTTTGTATGAATCCCTTTACTGCCAATTTTGATTCATTTAATGCTGAATAAAAATTTAAAAAAATCTTAGTGACCCTAAACTTTTGAAGTTTACTGGTGTCTGGTGTCTGGTATGTCTATTTTAATAAAAAATATTTTATAAAATAAAAAAATCTAAACAAATTACAAACATATAACATTCAAAACTATTACAGATATGTTTTCTCATTTATATATTGTCATATGAACTAGTTACATTGCTTTCAGCCCTAGTTTTGAGGGACTGGCTGCCATTTCACTATTTGCACACGGATGTGTGTCTCCTAGTGATAAGGTGTGTGAGCCCACAGGAAGAGAATGATAGCAGAAGAAGTGTGGATAAACTGGCTGTGCAGAAACCACATCACTGATCAAAGAGCAAAGAATATAAAAATGGCCTAAAATCATTAACCTACATATTTATACTAGGGATGTAACGATTACCGGTTTGACGATAAATCATGATAAAATTCCCCACGGTTAGTATTACCGTTTCATCTTTTAATTATCATTAAAACCGTATTAGATTACCACAATTTGAACAACTCGCGATAAATAATTGAACATCTCCGGCACATTTTAACAATACTGTGATAATACTGATAACCGTGATAATTTTGGTCACTATAATCGTGATAAGAAATTTTCATACCGTTACATCCCTAATTTATACATATACCAAGCTCAAAAAGATACACAGGTAAACTTCTTTCAAATGTAGTATGTATTCTGTTGCTGTAATTCCAATTTAGGTTCTAATTTTCAGTATATTTTGGAAAGAGAAAATGCATTTGCTTTAAACTAAGGACTGCATATAGGAAGTTGAAATATTAGCACAAAGAAGAGGATATCCTGTAGATAAAGAATGCGTACTACCCCAACACACAAACTCCTACATTTCCTCACCATCAGCAGAAACTGTGCTCTTAATAAACATGCACATGTAACATACTACTAATTACCTGAATATCTCAATCATACTCCATAGATAGAAGACAAAGAAGACCACTGGCTTGTTCTGCATTTCCTCTAAAGTGCCAAATATGACAAAAAGGATGAAGTTCCTCCCCATCACCTTTAACAAGAGGAATGTAAATATCTCAGTCATAAAATTGATTATTCAAAGCAGTATATAATGAAGTGCATTTAATTGGTTACAAAAGCATGAGGCGCACCAGACATACCTGAATGAAAGCAGGCATGACTCCAGTCTTAACCAACCCAACAGCAGGATTAATAACCTCCATTATTGCCAGCATCTGACAGAAGTACATCACGTCGGCAATAGTATGAAATGTGTCGTAGAAAGAATCTGTTGGGTTGAGAAAAAAACAGTAAAGACCATACTGAACTCCGAGACATAGACAACTATGTTTTCACTGTTTTCACACTTTGGAGAACCACTTTACACCAACCAATTAAAGCGGCTTTTTCACACGACATGTTTCCCACTGCTCATAATTTATCCTAGGTTAACAATTAATCCTGGGTATTGATACGCTGACGTTTCACTGTACATTCCTAGATCCTGGGTTAACATTCTTATTTGCATATTTGTGGTGTCAGTATCATTGATTGGACGAACACAGCACATAACTTGTTCACATAAACTGCAAAAGCTGTGCTAACCATGTTTCTGAGCAGGGGTTTCTTAACCCCCGGGTAAAAACCTCACTTCTAAAATGTATAAATATATATACATATATATATATATATATATATATAAAAATTTGCATAATAGACCTGCAGGCCTTCTCAAAAAAAAAAAAAAAAATTCAAATGAGATGCATTTCCTCACAATAACAACAGCTAAAAAGCAGAAGTGTATCTTTAAGCTGCTTACAAAAAGTTGAAAAACTAGACTAACCTTGCCCAAGAATGAACAGACGTACAGTCATGTTGACAAATATCCAGGAATAACCGAGGAACTGGACCAAGTTGTACATAAAGAGAAAACCTTTTTTCAAGCCAAGAAAAGCTGTAAACACAGTAACATAAAAAGAGTAATGAATACATGGTTATTATTTGGTAAGCTGACCCAATGTGTTTAACTTTCTACTTGAAAAAATTCAATATATACTCACGGTCCTTACGAACCCTTGACTCAATGTTGATTTTGTTTATTTTCTCTTCCTGTGCACAGAAAACAGTTTAACACATCAGACAGTACACTTCTGTGAAGCTCCTCAAGTATAACGAATAATTGGTGTTTTTGGTTATTAGTAAACCTCTTCACCTTCTCTCTGAGCTCCATTTCTGCATCTGACTCATCCAGCCAGCGGTCAAAATCAGGTGCTAAAAACAGAGGCTTCTTCTCTTGTTTAGTGAGTCGATCCCACCAGACGTGCTCCTGCTTCTTTACTGTGATATTCACCTGCCGCTGGGTGGATTTGTGTTTCACCTGTGGACACCAACATTTTCATGTTCCTCCTGTGCAACCAAACACTTTACATCGATGTTTTCAGAAATTTCTCACAACAGTATAAAGGAAGATGGCTGTTACCTCAGGTTTAACAGGTTTTAGGAATTCCAGACTGAATTCATATTCATTTTCTCCTTTCGCTCCATGCCCTTGACCTTGAAAAGAGCAGAATAAACAGAAGTCACACAACCGAAAAGAGCATCCAGCTGATGGTTAGTCGTGAGATGTACCTTTGAAGTGAAGGATGTTCTCTTCTACACCAATACTGAGACTCTGTGTGATAGAGACAAAACGAGTACAAAGAAGTGTGAAGTCAAGTTTCAAGCTCCTCCTCCCACTGCCTGTTTTATCAGTACAATGCCCTCAAATACACCATGCATCAAACAGATATTTATAATACCCAGTTATAAAATAATGAAGCTTCAGTAATGAATGGAATACATAATAAAACAACACATTCAATGAGTCAGGCTTTCTGATATTCCATGTTTTTTAAAATCATTTTAAACTGGTTACAATATCTGAAATGAACTGATTTGAACGATCACACTTATTAGTGTACAAATGACCAGCAGACCAATATTATAACACAGATTTTTACATTTTTCTTGCTCCGTGGAAACCCTGCTGTTTTCATGAGGTTTCAGTAAAATTCTATTATGTACTGAACAGTTTATAACAGCGGTTCTCAACTGGGGGCCAATGTCCACTAAGGGGCCTCAGCAAACTTGGGTGCTGCTGCCGCAAGATGAAATAAAGACAAAACAAGCATTAAATAAGCTAAAGCAACTAAAAATCATGATATCTGTTATTTTAATTCACCCAACTGTTTTTTTTTTTCTTTTATAAAACGTAAGAGTGTTATTTGTAGACCTGGAAAACTATATAGTAAATATCCAGTTAATTCCAAACAACTGGAAAAGTCATTGTACCTGTAAATACTGTTGTGGGCAATGGGGCGTCTTGGAGTAAAAAATGTTTGTGAACCACTGGTTTTTGGGGCTTGTGTTGACAGGGTTGGCAATTAAAATGCCAAAAGTCATAATGTTTTGACCTATGTATGGCATTTGTTTTTCTTTTGCCATTCTGACTTATTGGAGACATACTAAGGTAAACAATGTAACAGCTTTCTAAACTGTTTTAACATTTATTTGCATAAAGGGACGTCGCAGCAACCCTATTAATATACCACAGCAATACCACCTTTGTTCCAGAGCTCTCAGTGGCAGAAGGATATTCTGTCTATTCACCTTAATTAGAGGACTGGTCAAACATGCTTTAACCTGCCCTGAGAAAGCAATTAGGGGGAAAGGGGCAGATGCTCCTTCTGTGTCAGCAACTGGATTGTAAATAAAACATGCTCTGTCATTGTAACTGGGCCAGATGGTTGGTGGGTCCAGCAGGATAATGTCCTGATCTCCCTTTCAGTAATCTTCATTTTTATTCTCTGTGATCTAGGCTTGATGCAAGCCCTGTCAGCAGACCTACAGAGGCTGTTGTTATTCAACAGAATATCAACCCATCACTACAGTTTACAGTTCTGTAACCTACGATCTGGATTTGCATATATATTAAATGCAATAAATGCGAAAAGAAAGCAGAATAAGAAAAGGACAATAATGAAAAAAAAATGCCCCAAAGCAAGTTTTTCTTACCTGTGCATCACTGATCTCCACTCGCAGGTATATCTCCCCATGCCGCTGCGCCCAGTACACGTGAGGTGTGAGAGCCTGCATTGCAAATATTCACATTAAATAATTACTTTACTTTGCCTTACTCAGATTTAACAATAAATGACAGGCAATGTAAATCTTGCAACAAGCAGCCGGAAGACGTTCTTCTTCTTCTTCTTCTTAGTTTTATGTCGAGTTGCAATCTTTGCGCATATCGCCACCTACTGTGCTATTGTGCAATCAGAATTTTCTTTTATCATATTAGTTATTCTGTCTCAACTCTGAAGCCATCAAGAGTCCAGGTATCGGTTGGCGTTGCGTGTTCAGCTCCTTAGCGTTTCCTATTATAAAAATGTATACAAACAATTACCGCGTCCGCGTTATCAGCAACCTTCCTACCGGAACTTCCGTCGACGTCGCCCTTCGACAGCTCTGCCGACCGCCGACCAACCAGGACAGGCCGGATCGCCGGAAGACGTTTCCAAGTATTCTGTCATTTGTCCAGAATATTCTTCGAGTGCGCGTGCGTGCACTTGTCGTGAACGCAACACTCACCGCCCACTTTTTCAAGTTCCGGAAGTATCCAATTAATTTTCTATAAAATGTACAAAGTAAAAGGTTTTAAGCCTCGAATCCAACCACCCGGCCCTGAGACAAGTCGCAACTTTCAAACATTTATTTAAAGAAACGGAAATCGGAGAAAAGGACAACGGTACAAGACAATGAACTACGCTACCCATGAAGCACTGCGAATGACGTAATCGAACAAATGAACTACATGCTAGTTAAATAAATACAATGTGCAATACAAAACTATCAATTTATCGATTTTTATTATAAGTATGAAATATTTACAATATTTAATATGCTATAATTGAGCTTCCCTCAGGATTATGAGTAGCACAATTCATCACTGGCAATGACTTTTTTTTATGAAGTTAAAATTATATTTCATTCTAACAAATAAAGGCGTACATCATCTTATATGTAGGAATATTATCCGTTTGACTATTTCATATGTCATTGTTCCAGCCAGCGACGGCGCCAAAGCCACAATCTCTGACGGCGCTGTGACGATGTTTGTAACAGCGCCAATGTTTACGGAAGTAGACAAAACGTGAAGAATGAGCAACGACTGACTCTAGACTTACTGCTACTTAAATGTGCAGTTTAATTGCCCAATAAAATTTAATCTCGAAATACATTTCAAATATGAATGATACAAATATCATACCTTACAAGAGAAATACTTTAGACAGGTGAAACTAACCAAACATAAAAAGTCTTGTATAGATAACAAGATTAAGTTTTATGTTTTTACGATGCAGCAGAATTCTGAATCTGATCACATACAACTGGACTTGCAAACAAATAGTAGAAATTTTCATGTTCTAGTTGGTTTGACTGGCAGTGTGGCTGCACTCAAGGCGCCTTTGATGGTAAGACACCTACTTGAGATTCCAGGGGTAAGTATATAATATCTATTCAGACAGTTCAAACAGTTTCTGCATGATTTCACAGAGCCACTGCTGTCGTTGAGTTTATCATGTTCGCCAATTCACACATTTATCCACTAGGGAGTGCTATTTGTTACAGCATAGAAAGTTATTCTAATATGATATGACTATATTTTAATTTATAGAATACAAAGTAAACTTTTTAAAGATGGAAATTATGCTAGTTCTCTTTTAAGAGTTTTTATGTTTAGTTCTCATTTAAGTTAACATAGGGGTTATTTTTTATATCATTTTAATTTTAAATAATTTATTTTGGTTTAAGTGGCTGTTGCATTTTGCCTTTCAGAATTAATAAAATAGAAGATATAAAAAAATGAATAGTTTTTTTCTTGAGTACATTTATTTATTTGTTTGTTTGTTTTATTGATTGATTTAGAAATAAATAACTAAATAACTGAATAAATATATATAAATAAATATATTTTAAAAAATATATATCTTCATATATTTATCTTTACTTTAAGTTTTTTGTCCTGTTCATTTGTTATTGTGAATTTGTAATTATTTTAAATCTGGGTGAAATTTGGTTAAAAGCTATAGTTAAAGATATGTTTTTAGGGGGTGAATGCGCCATTTTTTCTGTTCTGTTCTCTAGGTTGATGTCCGTGTGGTCACCACAGAC
This sequence comes from Sinocyclocheilus rhinocerous, assembly GCF_001515625.1. NCBI lineage: Eukaryota > Metazoa > Chordata > Actinopteri > Cypriniformes > Cyprinidae > Sinocyclocheilus > Sinocyclocheilus rhinocerous. The sequence goes on from NW_015629065.1 coordinate 1,402,381, forward strand.
CATGCCACTCATTTTTACGATATCAATGAAGTCCCTGTCCGTGTGTACACAGATAAGGATGAGTGGGAGGTAAGTACAGGAAGCAATGCATTTTCACTATTCAAAGAACAACATAATATTGTTTCCTGCTGTGACGTTACATCACAGCATTTTTCATAGAAGATATGAAGGGTTTTCTTCATATTTCTATGCTAGATGTGGACAAAGCGCTCTGACCCTGTGCTTCATATCGAACTTAGACGTTGGGCAGATCTGCTAGTAATCGCTCCACTGGATGCCAACACACTTGGTAAAATTGCCAGTGGAATATGTGACAACCTCCTGGTAGGTCGTGTATTTATTACATTGTTGTGGCATTTTGTATGGATTTGCTTTGGTACATTAGTATCTAAGTGTGTTTATCCATTTTGTTGATGACAGACATGTGTGGTGCGGGCCTGGGACTCCAGCCGCCCTCTGCTCTTCTGTCCTGCTATGAACACAGCCATGTGGCAGCACCCTATCACTGCACAGCAAGTGGCCACGCTCAAAAGCTTTGGCTACGTTGAGATACCATGCATTGCCAAAAAACTAGTCTGTGGAGATGAAGGTATCTTCTAAGAAAGTGTATGGCTTTTATGAGGCAATTGCATTGATAAGGGAAAATGGAACAGATAAAAATATTCTCATCGATGTGTGAAATCACTCGTGCATTATTCGTTAACTGAAGATCAAAGAGATGGAATCTGGCAGGCTTTGATAAGCATGCTCCTTGATCAAAGAAGGACTTAATGAATTAATGTTTCTTGTGTTTTGGCTCGTCTTACATTCCAGTCTTGCTGTCTTCACAGGTAAAGGCGCCATGGCAGAGGTTTCAACTATTGTTGAAACTGTCAAACAATACAATCCAGAAACATCCTGAATGACCTCGAACTAAACGTACCAGTGGTAAAGAGACACAAGGTTATCTATGGAAGCCCATTTCTTAATAAAAACTAAAAAAAACAATATTTCCAGAATAAAAAATAATAAATGGAATTGTGATTTGTTTGTTTTTTTCTCACACTTCTGACTTTTTTTTTTTTTTCAAAATTGTAAGATTTCAGAAACTCAGAATTGTTAGATATAAACTTGCAATTCTAAGAAAAAGAATTGTGAATAAAAATGTGAAATTATAATTCTTAAAAGTCAAAATTCAAAGTTTACATCTGACAAATCTGACTTTTTTCAGAATTGCTAGTTTACATCTTGCAATTCTGTGTTTACATTTACATTTACAATTGTGACATTTCTTAGAATTGTGAGAAACAAAGTCTAAATTTTGAAGACGCAATTACCCTTTTAATTTTGTATTTTTTCGTGGCAGAAATGGGCTTTCATAGTTATCTGCACAATCAATAAAGACAATTTAAAGTGTTTATGATATGTAAAATGTTTAATATTTTAGTGTTTTACAATTATACGTTTCAATGTTAAGAAACAAACAAACATTATTTTTCTGTTATTTATGTTTGTATTCATTATATCCATTTATTTTTACATAGTAATTTCAAATAAGTTACTAAATTATATTCAATATTGAAAATGTTCCTCATAATAAAGTGTCACATATCAGCATAGTTAAATGTCACTATTGTTTAATCTTTGGATCTGCCCTGGTAGCTAATCCTTATTTTGAAACTAATTATGATAAATGATCAGAGGAATGACACAGTCTGTTATTACTTAATGGCATCAGATTAATGAGCACAAAAGTCATGTAATGGTTATGGCAAATAAGGAGACAAATAGGATATAATAGTAGAATATTTTACGGGAAAACATACTTATGTTTGGTGAGGTTTACTTGATAATTTAACTGTTTTAAATGTTAGAAGTCTTCATTTTGACATGAATGTCACCTTGGATTGGCATGCATGTTATTTCTGTGACCTTTCACCCAGCGGTGGCCTCAGAGGTCGAGGGAGGGGCCTCTAACCACAACAAGAGATTTTCATGAAAATAGTCTCAGGTTGTGCTAGAAGATACTAATGCGCTTAACACCTTGTCTTGTTTTGTTCAGGTACATATCCTGTTGCAGGTTACCGTTAGAAATGTGTTCCATCTGTTAATCATGTGGTTAACCACCTTGATTCTCATTTGGCTAAGATATACCAACAGCACGAGCATAGATATATATATGGTTTATTTTTTTTGGCACCCTTCAGCTACTGTAAAGCATCACCATGAAGCATTTTCTGGCTGAAGTTTTCCAGATTCCTCTTCAAGCACGATTTGATACCTGTTAATCTGTGCTACAAATATGTACAAGGTTTTAACAGTACTAAGATTCTGAAGTTTAAAACGAAGAGGAAAGTTTAATCTGAAGAGAATGTGGGATAATAGAGTAAGATTTTAAAGATTTTTTAAATCTAGGTTTAAAGGATATAGTAGCAATGCTGTTTAATTCTGTCTTAAATATTTCTTCTTATTTCTAAAAGTGTTGAAATGTTACATTTCCTAAAATATAACATTTTGGGCTATGTCATCTGCCCTGACTTTTTAAGTTCCCCTCTGTAACAAAGTAGAAGTGTTAATGGAGAAATTCTGTTTTGCACTTCTTAAAACTTGAGTCATACTTTTAGTTAATTTAGTATTTGTGTGCACATTTTTTATAACAAAGAATCACTGTCCCCAGTATTGCTGCTAGTAACATCATGCCAGCATTTAATGGAGTTTTCAGATAAAAAATGATAGAAACTAGTGTCATGGGAAGCACACCAGATTATAATCAGAAATTAATTTTAGTCAGTATTTGAAACATTTTACATGTTAAATCAAACACATTCATTTGTATATATACAGGTTGCACCTATATGGCATATAGCCTCAATGGCTCTTGTTTACCTACTCTGTGAACATAATCTTTTCTCTCATCCCGATCATTGTTTTTTTGTGTCTTTTCCTCAAGGCTAAAGATTTATAAAAGTCTAGTCAACACACATGCCTGACATTGGAGTCAGAACAAAGGGTGTATCTATGTCACTGCGGTTTAAAAGGATAGATAACATCCTGCTAATGTGTGTATAAGGATAAACAGCTTATGTGAACATTTATACAATCCGTGAAACTGTTTTAAAGAGACATTGTTCAAAAACAACTTTCTTTGGACCTGTTAAAATCACTCCGGAACATGCATATATATATATATATATATATATATAACAACCTTTTATAAAATTGGATAATTAAAATAGGGTATTGGTCAGCTCGTGCAATATTTTCATGATTTACATGCTATTGGATTAATAATTTAATGTTCAAATTTGTGGTTCTGTTTCGATTTTGTGGAAAATAGGCTATTTAATAAAAATGTGTCCATTGCGACAATGTACACCTTAACATATCCCACCATTTGGGAAAGTCAAAATATGGCAAATAATTGTTCTTTTTTTTTTTTTCTTTTTTTTCAATAGATGGTTTGAAGTCAAAATATAGAAATGAACTTGCTAAACATGCTAAATCACGTCATATGAAAGAATCAGTAGCTGTTGGGTCAGTCAAACAGCCATCATGGGAGATGATGCATACACTGGCACATTAAATTTTAACATTTAATCAAAACACTTGTTCATCCTTATTTGTTTAGCAAAGCAGCTGAGGTGTTGTCATCAGATGTAGTCAGTGCTGCTTTACACACAGTCCCCAGTCTGATGTGGTGTCCTCTTGTCATTGGCTGCCAAGCTAGACTTTAAAAACAGGCTCTCCGGCAGGAGGGGAAACGTTTATCAAGCAGGTGTTGGAAGAGTGAAATCAACTGGTAATGTGGGGAAGGCTCCTATCTCTTGGCATGCTAAATGAGAGTGAAATATTCTTAGTTACATGTGGGCTGTAGACGGCACTGATCTGTGTTAGTCAAAGCCAGTTCACTAAAACGCACTTTGTGGAGGAGTGACAGGAAACTACATGGGAAATATATTGCGAAACATCAAGAACTAAAATATTGCACAATTCTGGTGCAATTACGTCCACCGCTTTTGAAGACTTAGAGCAACAAAAAATTGTTTTATAGTAATATAATTAACCGTTTTTGTCCATGCCTGTACCTTACGTTTTATCATCATAGAAAATCGAATTTATGATTTTAAACTGCACACACAAAGGACTCGCATGCACACACGGGGCTCAGGTGTACCCCAACAGATTGCTTGATGTTGGAGGTGTCACTAAGGTTGAGTAAACACTTGTCACATTTCCTGCTTGTAGTCCTTTGGGGATGCTGACAGGCCCTTGGTGCTTCTTCCCCAGGTAGCTTAAAGGTAATACAGACATGGCTGATGTAACTCTACAGCTGAGTGAACTCATGGCTCCTTACTGTAGCTCCTGAGCTGGCACGGTTTCATCACTCATACTAAACATATCACACGGGTTAAAGTAAACACATGCAAACTAGCACGATTGCTGCTGCTGCTGCTGCTAAAAAGGTACAGCTGTGAACCAACAGCAGGAAACATTTGAGAATAAAATGGGTTTATTGGTGTTATATCATAAACTAAGAAGCATTTTTAACAGCATTTATAAATCTAGGTTCATGTTATTTATAAATTTACCATTTATAATGCATTCAATTAACTCAACTCACTTTACTCATGTGAATTTATTCTTAACTTGATGTTAAAAATGTATTACTATATGAAGAAAGTAACTATTGTTTACCCAAATATGAAAATTCACTTCCTCATTCATTGAAGATGTAGATAAGTTTGTTTCAGAGGATCTATTGGTGAGCGTGGTGATTTAATGTTACATTTCTCCAAATATGAAGAAGAAACAAACTCATCAATATCTTAGATGGTTTGAGGGTAAGTACATTTTCAGCAAATTTTCATTTTGGGGTGAACTATTCCCTTAAGATGTGCCTGCAGAAAGTTGCAACCATTGAACTTTGCTATCTCCTAACTATCGCTATTTTCTGTTGTTTTCTTCCTTATCCAGAGATGGTTATTTCCAAGATATTTCCTAAGTGTTACTGCAAAACACCTTACAGCTTATATTTCAATGAAATAAAAATATGATTTGAGGCATCAAATATTACAACCTCCTACAAGGGTCACATGAAGAACATCAGGGTTATTGTGCATACTTTTTTGAGAATTAAAAAACTCATCTCACCCCACCCCCTCCCCAGAACTGGTCACAACCATCACATTAACTGGAAGCACTCATGCTTTGGCTTCCTTTATCTGCCATAGTTATTTCACAACCTTTGTTCTCCCTCTGAATATTGTTCCCTTCCTGAACGGTTTGGACTGTACAGATAAAACGGCAAACGAAATACTTCAAAATACAATCAAAATACTTTAGAACACTGAGAACACAAAACGCCAGAGTATAGGTGTGAGAAAACCTAGCTAACAGAAAATATTCTCAGAACTTTGGCTAAAGCTTCTCTCAAAGGTATAAACAATTGTTTTTCCGATAATGTTAATAATGTTGTCTTCAATAATGTTCATTCAAAACGTATCTGGTCTTTAATCATGTTCTAATGTTTTAGTTAGACATTTGTCTAATGTTTTTTTAAATGTTTAAATGAGATCATTCAAAAGTAACATTCCCATAATGTTTGCAAAATGATCAAATGGAACTTTCATAACGTTTGTATATAATGAAGAAAACATGATGTTGTGAACATTCAGAGAGCATTCAGAAATAACATTTTGATAACTCACCGGGAATGTTAGCAAAACATTCTCAGAACATATTTTTGTTAGCTGGAAACCGACTTGGATAATCTAGCAGCATTGTTTTCATCTTCTCTCATATATAAAGAACTCCTGGTGCCATCTGTTGATTGGCATTAATGCATAACACCATGGAAACTGGAAGCACAAGGCATTGTAGGAAATCCTGTAGAGACTCTGCTTCTGAGGAAAGACCATCCCTTGGGGAACAGGGGGTCTTGCAGAAGACATCAACTTGTCTAGGCTATGTAGATGCAGTCTCGACGGGCAAAAAATTAGACACAGTTGACAGATGTACTGTATCGTTTATGGGGTATTCTTCTTATATAATATTGTAAGTCCACAATTTACTCAATGATTAAACATGCATCAGTATATATTGTGTATTTTTCATATACAATACTTTTTGGTCCAATGATTATACATGTATCACTCTCAATCAGTCTCTCTTACTATATTTTGCAGGCATCTTGTCTTTGTTGTCTTAACAAATAAAGTCTAATTTTGGCATCTGGAACTCCTTGACTTTTTTCTCAACAGTCATGTTTTCTTTCCAGAAAAATAAAACAAAATAAAATAAATAAAAAATGTATACCAGTTACAATAGACCTACTTTACAGTAGTGATGAAAAATGTTTTGTGTGCACGAATCTGATTCACTCCAGATATCAATTATTATGAAATAAACATACAATATAGATTCAGATAATAAATGACCTAGTTCTGGCCTCCTGTACCAATTATGGCCAACCATTAACTCAAGCAAGACGACAGGCTTCAATAAACAACAGACAGCTGGAATACTTTATCTCTGCCATCTGTGTTGCGTCAAACCTGAAATGCAGAGATTCCTTTTGAAAAAAATCAGATTTGAAGAATCCTTTAGACTAGTCCTTTCTCATATTATAGTGTAAAACTAGAGCTGTGTTACTTAAATGGATAGTTTTTGCTATTATATGAACAAAACAGATGAAATATTCTTCAGAATATCTTCTTTTGTGTTCCAAAGAAGAAATTAAGTCATACAAGTTTGGAACGACACGTGGATGAGTAAATGATGACAGGACATGTATTTTCCGAGTGAACTATCCCTTTAAATTTGAAGAGGGTATGTAAATAATTTGTACTCATCTATTATTGTCGAAGTGTCTGCTCTGTAGTAAATGGTTGTGTGCGATAGTTTAAGTAAATGGATAACTGATGTACCTTATTTATGTGTGTGAGGTGATGAATTAAAGCAACTTTGTCCTTCCAAGCAATATTTACTTTTGCTTATCTGGGTCCGATACTTAAGACCTCATTCTGTGATTAGAGAGAAATTTTCATAAGGGTTTCTATAATTAGAGGAAGCGATGCAGAAGTTATTGGCCATGTATGTTTGCCCTTAACCATTTATTATAAAAGATAATACAGTATCTTTGATACTAGCACGCATATTGACAGCAAAGCTCTTGACCTTTGCAAGGACAAGGAGGTAATGGAACATACTGAGTGAAGGCAGGGAATGTTCCTTCCATCAGCTCTTACAATCACTGAAGATGTGACATTTTATACACTTATTCTTATTTTTAAAAGATGTCAAATTCTGTTTTTTAATAGCTGGAATCTTTCTGAAGGATCGTGAGAATCAAGTATTTCCAGCAGATCTCTTACATATCTAGTTGGATTGGAAGTGCATAAACCTATTAGCAATTCATGATATAATTCTTCAGAAAACATTTTGTACCCTTAAGAATTATCCTTACAATGAAAGTCAAAACTGCTTTGGACCTCATTGCCTTTCATTGCACGGACATAAAACAGTTAAAACATTTTTCAGTATCTTATATTGTGCTCCACAGAAGAAAGAAAGTCATACATGTTTGTAAATACATGAGTTTGGCTAAATGATGACAGAAGTTTCATTTTGGTGTGATCTGTCCCTTTAAGAGAGAATACTTGTTAGATTGTAATGTATTCAACTGTAACTTTCCAAAAGTCAAAAATAAGGCTACACTCTCAGAAAAAAAATGTACAAAAGCTGTCACTGGGGCAGTACCCTTTCAGAAGGTAAACCTTTGTACCTTATTTACCCCTATTAGGTGCATATTAGTACCTCAAAGTTACATATTAGTACCTAAAGAGTACATACCCCTTTCCACTCCAGCGACAGCTATTGTACCTTTATTTCTGAGAGTGTAACATATTTTAAAGCATATGTTTAAGAAAAAATTTAAGCTCAAAGCACAAAACAACAGCAGTATTATAAAATTAATGTGATAATGCACTTTCACAATTTTCTGGATTCCTCTACCCACATTTTAGCAGAGTATAGCGAGTTCTTTTAAAGCGATGGATGCACAACATTTCTTTGTTTCTATGTTATTTTTTTTTTAATACAAAACATGGTTTATCCAATGCACACACACAAACACACTAACCTTTAGTAAAGGCACTTTTGTGCATTTTTAATAAGAATGACTATTAAATTTCATACTCCAATCAGTTTGACTGTAGATGAACATAAACCTCCCCTTTTTTCTCTAGCTGCACCAACTTTCTGATAAGCGAGAACCCTTCAGTGTAAACATTGAAACAGTATTATCATTCCCGTCAGCAATGTTTGAACTACCTATCAGCACTATTATGAGTCCTAACGGGGTGAAGGAAGGGGCTGGTTGCAACTCAGTAACTTTGTGAAGGAAAACATGAGCAGTAAGCCTCAAAGTATTACATTCCTCTACACAGAAATGTGGAAGGATACCAGTGTTCAGAAGAGTATAAATGTGTTTTTAGATCACTTCTAAGATGAAACACAAAGACCTGTTAGAGCGTGTTGCATCATCTGCTTTGTTCTGCCACTAATGTATTCCTCTGCTTTTTTCTTTTCTTCTCAATATTGACTTTTGCACTAACAGTAGTTTATTGAACAAACACAAATCCGGCAGAGCAGATATAACATCAGATATAATGTCATGAGGTTAGTCATCATTCCATACAAGCCTCAGAGTAAATAAACTTAATGCATAACATATCTGCATTACCAGTTAGACTAATAAGGCGTAGGGAACTTGCAAGTAGTACGTTACATAAACCAAACGGCTGCCTTAAACGGAATGGAATATCCAAACAAACACACCCCTTCATACTAATTATGGGTTTATAATTATAATTCCACACACTAAATAGATTACTCATATGGTGTGTTTTTATTATTACTTATGTATAACATTGTAGAGCCAGTGTAGGCCAGGACATTATAAGTCCACTATTTACTAAATGTTTATCAATGTTTTACATGTACCAGTCTCTAACGGCATGAAGGTATTATACAAGTACAGTATATTCCATATTTTGTTGAAAGCATGATTTTTTGATCTGATTGGCAGAATGCCACTATTAAAACCAAGCTAGCAGATTAATGAAGTAACTGTGGCAAAAGTATAAATCTTACTTAGGGTAGCGCCATATTTAATTTTTGACAGTAATGAAACCAGACTCATGTCGTTCCAAACTCGTAAGACCTTTGTTCATCTTCGGAACACAAATTAAGATATTTTTTTATGAAATCTGAGAGCTTTCTGACCCTGCAACTACCATGTTCAAGGCCAGAAACGTAGTACGGATATTAAAATAGTGACATCAGTGGTTCGACCCTAATTTTATGAAGCTACGAGAATACTTTTTGTGCGCAAAGAAAGCATAAATAATGACTTTATTCAACAATTTCTTCTCTTCCGTGTCAGAGTTCGACACGTGTTCATGACAGTACTACGACGCAAAATTCAATATGGTGTCTAACGTGATTAAGATCAACTGGGGAGATGCTCAGAAGAAAAAATGAGGAGAGCACCTGTAATGAGATCTGTAGTTGAAAACTGTATGTATGCACAAGTTGCAAGTGTGATGGTTCAATGTTCTGCAGGCATCACAGCTTTGTTTTCTCTACAAATAAAGTCTGATTTGGCATTTCACTACATTTGTCACACAAACTCTCATGTCACACAAGTTCAGTTTCTGCATCTGTTGTTGAAAAAAGTGTTAATCGTGAAAATAAGTGTTGAAATAAAGTTATTATTTCTGGAACTCTGTGTTTTCAATATTATTTTGCAAAGAAGAAGAGACGACAAAACGTGATGGTCAAAGGTGTTGGTGAGTTTCTATGTCAATCCCAAGTATACTGACTGGTACTTTGACTCCACCATGAGTGACATAATGGCTTGGAGAAGCTTGACAAAGGAGTCCAGTTTGTCTAAGTACATTTCCTTTTTCAGCTGAGCAACCAAGGCAAGGTTTTGCTATCATGAGATTTTCATGTCAGCTCAAAAACTGACAGTTGGGGATATTTCCACACAGAGATGGGTGAATGGGCTTTTCAAGCATCACAAACCACATATAGGCCCACAGGATATGTTTGTAGCTCATGGCTCTTAAGGCACTGTTTCATAGCAGTAACTACATTTTTAAATTAGTACACTGTTTCCTGTTAAACCAATGTTAATTTACACCATTGTAGTGACTGTAAATCACTAAATAGTAGTGCTGTCAAACGATTAATCACGATTAATCGCATCCAAAATAAGTTTTTGTTTACATAATATATGAGTGTGTACTGTGTATATTTATTATGTATATATAAATACAAACACATGCATGCATATATTTAAGAAAAATATGTTATGTTTATATATTAATTAAATATATTTTTATATAATATAAAATATAATAATATAAATGTATATACATGTAAATATTTTCATTTTCAAAATATATACTGAATTTGTGTATTTATATATACATAATAAATAAACACAGTACACACACACATATATTATGTAAACAATAACTTTTATTTTGGATGCGATTAATCGCGATTAATCTTTTGACAGCACTACTAGCAATCAATCTGCAGCACTTTTACAATATTTCCCAGTGTAGCAAGAAATATAGCCTACAGCAATCAGAGATTTTTTTTATTTTTATTATTATTTAAAACTGGAAGATAGATTTGGGATTTCAAATAATGTAAAACAAATATTTTTTTTTTATATATTTTTGTATTATTTTAATTTTTTTTAATTAAATTAAAATAAATAAAGAAGAAATAATATTCTGCATTTTTTTCAGTTCAAACTTATGATACTGATCATGTGAACTTCTTTGTACAGACAGTGAGATGTTTTTGCATATAGTGAAGCACAAGATGCTCTTTGGATCATTCTCAAATCATGCTGGAGAACATCGTCATCAGGTTGAGTTGAGTTAAAACCAAGTGTGACACTGAATACCAAGACATTCTGAAAAATTAATGCTCATTTTCCAGTTAAAATTTGCACTTTGCACTCAATTTGTTTTGCTGATCATATGATCTGTTCTGAAAAAATGCTGATTTAATTAATATAATGTAAAACGGAAGAATTTTTTCACAGATGTTGGGACCCCTCAGTACCCCCTAACTTTCTGTAATATCAAATTATTTAGGCTATGTTGTCTAAAACTCTGCTTCTTTTATTCAGTGCAAGTGCAACTTGTGAAGAAAATCCTTCTTTTTCAAAAGAATCTCGTCTAGATGCCAAGTCAGACTTCATTGGTTAAAACAACAAAACCGAGATTCCTGCAGATCATCTAACAAACACACTTCCAAATCTCTTTTCAACCTGTATAAACAATGTGCAGTTGGGTGCTTCACTTAAATCATTGTACTACTTGGTGACTGGTGCAGTAAAGTTGCTGAAGTGAAACATGCAGTAGGCTATAAATCATAGAGGCCTGAAGACTAAATGAGACCAATTTCCTGATTTCATTCATACTGTTTCCAGGCTTTTCTACATAATAAAATATACTATACTGTACCATACGTTAAAATGTTTCATGTTCATGTAACGAATGTACCTCTCACGCTTGGTTTAACTGCTGCCGCCTCTGCGTTGAAGCCCCGCCCTCTTTTCAATTGTAGCCCCCCCGATTGGCTAGACGTGCTGCCACCGACATACTTCGACTGGTAGTCTGAAATAACCTTTCGGAAAATAAGCAGAGGCGTTAAAGGATGCCTCTCTACTCTCTGCTACAATACTTCATCCGCTTCCAGACTGTTTGGGTTATACTTTGGGGTATTTCAGTTGTCATGGATTGGTGCGGTCGGATAGGAATCTCAGTGCGTGAGGTGAGTGTTCCTGCATAAACAAAAGTTGTTTTAGGGATGATTAGTAAAACGTAAACGAGATGAAAGTTGACAACTGTATTTGGCACGGGTTTAAAGTTTGTCGTTGGAGTACCACGTTTCAGTAACAGCTGTGTACTATGTTAAAAACACAGTTTTTACATTGTTTACATAGTTTATTCAAATGTATGTTGAATTACGACATCTCGTGCTCGGGAGGCTTTGTCGCTTTGGTTTCACCACAGTATATAGAAGTGTGTTATAAACATATTTAGCTAAGGTTAATGTTGACCTAAGTTTACCAAAATACTCAAAACGTCCCCCAAATGGTCTCCTTTCTTAACGCAGATTTGCATTAGTGAATTTGCATGTTCGCTTCGCGCACACAATAGAGTATTGTCCTCAATTTATCATCGTGTAATAACGATGTGTGCGTCACGCTGTATAATGTTAATGTATACTTTTGATAACATTTGATAACTGTTAAGAAGTTTTGGTTTTTAACAGACATGAGGCTTCAGTGTTGAAATGGCATCATAGGCACGTGCAGCATATTTGGGCATTTTGGGCGCGTTCCAAATGTCCCATGCGTCTATGATGCTGCTGACTAGGAAGGCAGGTCCATTAGGTTTTGACACGCAGCCCACAGTATGCTGAAAGATGTTGGGGGTTGTTTCATCACTTTTATACCTCTGGGTCGCCTCATCTGGGGACTGGCTGTCTTCACCACTGATAAACCACTTAAATCCACCTTCACTGCCACTGTCAAGCCTAGTGTTGCCCTCCTGTGAGCATCATTATGTTCTCTTTGCTCATTAGGGAACATCACCGGAGGGAATGAGTACACCTCTCCTCTATGTGAACACCTTTAAAATGGTGTATAGATTGAGTTTTATAAAAATGTACAATTAATAAGTGTTTCATTTTATATAACTTTTTATATTTATAAAAATATAAAGATGTGTAAAGAAAACTTTAAGATATGTTCAAATGTATATCAAAATGCATAACTGAAATACAATATCATATTGTTAATAGTAAAAGTCCAGTAAGAGTAGTTGAGTGTGTGTGTATAATAAATTATATACATATTATCTTTTTTAATTTTCCTCTGTCCTACCTGAATTCAAAATGCATGTGACAGTTGGAACATTTGTAAATATTCACACCTGATTAACTTGACCTGATTAACTGTATTTTGCCAAACTGCAAGATGCTCTTGCACGCAAAGGAAGTAAGGCTGTTGTGAAGCAGAAAAGTGCCAGCTTTTTTCTTGTTGTGGTTACCGCTCACACATTTCTTCCTAAGGTTTGAAGGAACCTGTCACATGATATTTGTGGAAATAGAATAAAGAACTGTAAAGTCAGGCGACTGTTTTGACAAAACCACAGAAAGGAAGGTATTGCTAAGTAGATAAATAAACCACAGAGGTGAAGCTGAGTGACTGTTTGTATTAATATTTAATTCAAATGATTGTTCAGCATTGATAACTCTAATAACCTTAACATATACACTCAATAACTGTTTTGTTCCTATTTTCTTGTATAGCTCTGATTTAGCTGGGTCAAGCCAGAGTCGGAAGTCCAAGATGAGCAGTAAGCAGGGACGGAGCTGCATCGACCCTCTAGTTCAAAGTAATATGGAAGGTGCCATGGGCACTGTAGCCCCCACGGGGCTCCCTAAAGCTGACAGCCTACCACACTATTCCCATGACAAAGCTCTGCCAATCAGCAGAGCTTATTTCCCATACGCTCTTGGTGGACAAGACACACTTGACTTTCCTTCTCCATGGGGCCCTTCAAAAACCTGCGTGAGAAATGGGCCGAGCCCGGGGATTCACTTATCGGCCACCGAAGGTTCAATTCCAGTTCCAACCGTTTACAGGCCTGCTAAAGTGTCCTTCCCTGTAGATGCTGGTGGTGGACGCTGTGCTGTACAGCAAGAGTTGGCAGCCAAGCAAAGGTTGGCCTATTATGCTAGCAGTCCCAGACAGCACAGTCCCAGGGCGGCTGGAGTCATCTCTCCAGTGGCAGTTCCCAAGGGTCACACTGGAGGATCAGATGCAGAAAGCTGTGTGGGGTTGGCTGTTCCAAAACCGGTATATGGTCATAGCCCCTGCTGTACTGAGCGTGGATGCACCGCAGGGCACTACGGTGTGGAACATGGACCACAAAGGATGTCCCCTCGCATATATAACGACGAATGGGCTGCTCATTTCAGCCGCCTGGCTTACCTGCATAAAAAGGGCCAGGAGGCATTTGCGCAACAGAGGGTTTTGCAGTTCGAGCATGGCACGGAGGGTATAAAAGATGGAAAGACTGAGAGTTACCATGGTATTAGATCAAACGAACCCAGGAGGTCACTTTCTTTAATGCAACCAAGCTATACTTACAACACTGCACATCAATTTATTGGTTCCACACCAGAGTACTGCCAGCGTGCCCCAATTCCCCCACAGATATACAAGGGTCTTCCCCACACTTATGACCCAAGGACATTGGCACACCGTGGAGTTCCTTCAAACGTATATCAGGACCATCCTCGCATATCTAAATACACACTAATGCCTCCATGTCCCACTGTCTATTACCCTCAGAGTCACCATGAGGCTTACCAAGCCGATCCCAATGTTATTACAGATGAGCATGGTCAGCATCATCACTTGGGTCAGTTCCATTCCCCTCAAGCTGACTTGATGTCACCGTCCTGCTCTGTTGTACCCCCACACCATCCGATAATCCCAAAATACCCTACTTATCATTCGTATAGGGTGCATTTTAATAGTAACCAAGCACCCATGCATGATAGGCCACACCCACCTTTCTCAGTGCATCAATCAGAGCGACCACTTGATTTCTCCATACGAAGGGTGCAGACACCTGACTCCCCTTGGGAGCTTTCCAAACAGTCTGGAACCACTGGGGCTTTCCATCCTTTACCGGCCCACTACAGACGTCTCAGTAACACCACTACCCTTGAATACTCAGAGATGTCTGAAACTGGCTTTCTTGTAGGCAGTTCCAAAGAATTTCCCACAAAGTCCCGTGAAGATGTACTTAAGATAAGGCATTGTGTTTCAGATCCACCTGACAAAGATGTATTAGCTAAAAGGCCCAGAGAGGAACTTGAAATGGACATGGCCAGTAAAAGGCAAAAGATTGACTCAACCCATCCTCCCTCACCGTCCTCCCCACCCATGCCAGTTATTAATAAAGTTTTTAGCTTGGCTCCTTATAAAGTTTATTTCGAAGCTACAGGCATGTTGTCTTCACGAGGGAATTCAAAAAGTTCAAAGCCACAGCCTGAGGCGACACTGCTTAAACAAGAGCCGGAAATTCAAAACTGTGATCTAGAACCAACTTCAGGTGAAAGTGACCTCAGCTTGAAACAAGACACCCAAATGTCACCAGCTAACAGTGAAGGTCCAGTTGAAATGCCAGAGACTGTAAAGATCAAAAAAGAAAAATTGGATCCAGATGAAGCGGCTTGTCAGTCGGAAATGAAACTAAGCATTGCTGAGGAGATGAATCATCAGGCGGACAGTTCTGAGGTCAAAGAAGAGCAAGGGGAGCCAAACACGAGTACATCTGACTCTCTTCCTTGTCATGTTGTAGTAAAGAGTGACTTTGAAGAAGAAAGCAATCCTTTCTTAGTAGAAAAGTCTGAATCTTTAGCCACATGCAAGTCTGAGATTGCTGTGAAAGACAACATGGACTACTTTCCAGTTCCTACGTTGCCCTCAACACCTCCATTGCATCCTCCGTTGACTAAATTCTCCCTCACTAAAATCCCACCTCATTGCCTGAAATTGGCCAATTTTAAAATAGTCATCCCTGAGGTCCTGAAAGCTCCAGTAACCCAACCTGTTGAGGTTCCTCAGTCTCCACTGGAGGCCAAGCCAATTATAAGTAGCAGCAAACATGCCCGTCATCAGTTTATGGAGCTTCATCAGTCTCTCTGTAGACTCCTATACTGCTGCGTTAATCGAACCCCATGTCAGGAGCTCAGGGACTGGTTATGCAGACTGGACCTTCGAGAATCAGGCAAAGATCAGAAGGTGTCTTGTCTCTTGGGCTCGAAAATGAGGGAAGTATGGCTAAAAGGTGATGAGGTGGAGGTGGCTCTTAAAAAGGTGGTCTTCCAACTTCAAAAGTACGTTGAAAGTCGCGAATGTCCCTTTCCTAATGTCATGAGGGCCGGTGCAGTGTTCGTTCCCATGTTGGTGGTCAAAGAGGTGCTGTTTCCTCAGGTTCAAGGTGCATTCATAGACCAGGTCCTGCAGGAGCATCGGGTGGAGCTCAGGCCCACCACCCTCACAGAGGAGAGGCAGCTGACTCAGCTCCACAGAAAGGCCTTCTCTTCCAAACTAAGAAGACTTCTGTCCCTTAAACATCTGCCAGATATATATCCTGATGTCCTTAACCTTCTCTACCATGCCAATGTCTGCAAGTTCCTTGGTGAGTGCTGGATGATTGATTATTATTAGCATAGTACTCGATAAGTGTTGAACTGCTGTGTGACAATTTTAACTTGATATTTGTATTGTATCAGTTAATGGCCGATATCAGAGATTTTTTATTTCTTTAATGTATTAGTCGATATCATGATATTGAATTAGATAATTAAATGGAAAAAACTAGTTCCCGTTTTTACATTTAGATTATCTTTGTCACTAACTAACATTAACCTGAAGTTAATCAATCAAATGTAATCACACTGTTAAATGTACTCTTTAGGAATTTTTCATATTGTAAATTATACTGTTGTGGTGCTAAATTCTCCTGTAGCATTTAAAATAATTGATTTTAGTATTTAAAATAGTTTATATATTGACAAAATAGTACAGAATGGTAATATCAACCATGTATCAGTTGTTGGCCATAACATGAAAAATTATGTGAAATATTATTTAGTATCTAGTAGTAGTATTTTTATATTGTTGCATTCTTAATAAAACATTTTGGCACCCCTAATACAATTTATTTATTAAATAATTGCTTATTTTTGGGCCTGACTTGTACTATGGTGAAGATGGTACTTTTATCTTTGTTGCTTGAAACATTACTGTGGCATATTAATTTCAAGAAAACACTCATAAGTATCAGACTTGTGGTTCCATTTTTTTGTAAGTGGTTTCTTTTAAAATAAGCAGTCACAAGGACAGAAGACATTTTACAAGCTTATTATTTTCCATGTTCACAAATGCATGACTTGAGTGCATTTGGGGTTAAATAGCATAATAACTTTCATAGTACTTAGAAGGATGAATGTGCATACTGAAACTTTGTGTTATAATTTTAGTAATCTTAATTTTCAGTTCCACATTTCTAAAGTAAGTAGAACTATTGTGTTATCTGTTGGATTTTAGTACAACATGGATATTGTACAACATATTCTGGCTGAGATCTTATTCTTTAGATAGAAAACTTAATGTTATACAGTCCCTAATATTAAGGTTTAGTCTTAGATCCCCCAAAAATTGTGTATGTTTAGCCTATATATATATATATATGTTAAAAGTTATACATTTCATATTATTTAATATAAAAGCCTATTTGATTTTGGAAGGCCAGTTATTTTAATTATTTTGATATTGTATGTTTATTTGAATTACTTTTTCTATTAAGATCAGCCATACATACATGGTGCATACCTGTAGTCTTAATGTTCTTGTTTTGGTTTGTTTTTTTGTTTGTTTGTTTTTTCATACGTTTGTCATACTTTTTTTGATTTGATACACATTTGTTTTTGCAGATTCCACTGCTACAGATGGTGTCCAAAAAATGCCCAGGTACCTTCTTATTACCTTGTCCCCAAAACTCCTTCTCTAATCACAAATAGTTTTTGTTGACTGTTGTAGAGAGGGCTTTGTAAATCTTTGAGCTGCTCATGCAGTCACAGTTCCTTGTTGGTGCAGTTTTGTTGCAGGTGTGTTTCTGATCAGATATAGTCTGGAACGGAACAGTGATATGCTTTTGGATATATTTCAGTTTCAGACGCATACATTTCAGGGAAGGAAGTTAGTGTGCTTTTGGAAGTGTGCTAAGGCGGGTGGAGGATGGAAGGAGTTGCCATATGCTCTGGTGTTGCATTTCTCACCTGCAGTGCCATTTACAGTCCTCCAGATTTTGACAGCTGTCTGTCATCAGTTACGGCACTCAATTCGTTTTTTTTATTTTTTATCTTTTGAACATTTAACTTCGTTAACTCGCACTTAGTTAAAGGTGCAGCAGATTTTTTTTCTTAAGACATCCTTATTTTCTTTTTCTTTGTTTCCAGCTCTTTCTGCAGTGTTCTATCACTTGTAGCCTTTTTAAATAACTTCTGACACTTCTGAAAATTGCTCTATCGCCTATATTATTATGTTTCATCAAATGGCCTGTTGTTCTTATTGGCATGGTTAGGTAATATCTCTTCTATTATTAGTAACCAGTTCGATCACATTTTATTGATGCTACTGTCATGTTACCACACAAATGTTTCTAAAAGCATTTGGAGGTATCATAAGGTTGCGTTCACACTGGAAACAGGATCTTCAGACGCTTTTTTTAAAAATTCAACATTTTACTCTAACATTTTCAAAATTCAGACAGCAGCCAAAAATCTAATTAATTGACCCCAAAAAAATGACATTTATTTAATCATTTATTCATGCTGTGATGTTTTATGAAACACAAAATATATTATCCTGGCTGCCCTTTTCTGTTGAGCTCCAAAAAAAAAAAAAATGGTCCATGAAAGTGGTCTGAAGAGATTCAATATTTGCTATTATTTTTAAAAGCATGCCTTATGCTAGCATTGAAATTGTGATTGCATTGTTTGAGTGATTCTATTTTTGAGTGATTGTCTAATTTCATTAGACATTCATAAGATCATTAAGCTGAATAAATGATCATTCTATGCAATCTTTAAATATGCTATAGTTCACCCAGAAATTACAATTCTGTCATTTACGCACCTTTATGTCTTTCCAAACCTGTATGACTTTATTGCTTCTGTGGAACCTAAAAGATATTTTAAAGAATATTGGAATATTTAAAGATAATATATAATATTTCTATTTATTTAGTGTATATGTTGAAGAAAGAAAGGCATATAGTTTTGCAATAACATGAGGCTGAGTGAATGATAACTTTTATGATAAACTATCCCTATTCTGCTTTATTCAACATTAATCCATTCTAAGTCTGGTTAATAATAATAACAAATTGTTCTTTAATTGTAATCTAGCTTTAATACTTATCGGTCAAGAAATGCTGATAATAAATTCCAATTCTCTTCTTTCTACAGGAGTAGAAACCAGCTTAACGTTCAAGAGCGAGAACACGGACAGCTCCGATGAATCAGCCGGTCGTGTGAATGGCGCTGAAGAATTCTACCTCGAGTCCTCCAGACCTCTCACACCAGAAACCACATGTGTGGACAAGCTGGAAAAACAATTTTGCCTGAAGAGAAAGAAAGAGAAAGAGAAAGGCAGAGTAAAGATTTCCTCCAAGAGGACATTTTTAGAGGAGACCAGTTCATCATCACAAGAGGATGAGTTCACTGAGGAACCGGCGAGGTGGAGCGTCGTCAGTTCCTTAGAGAGAGATGAATGGGAAGTGTCTCCTGTGACTTCCAATGACAGTGGACCACATGTGGAGGTAAAGATCGAAGATGAAACCCAAGAAGAGCCTGAGAACGCTGCCTGGGGGCGACCTTTGACCTCTGATGACTTCTCCTCTGATAGCACCGATGAAGAGACGGAAAGCACGTCATTGATGTCTTTTCAGAGCCGCAGATCCAGCTCAGCAGAATCTCAGGGCTTGTCCAAAGGGCCCTCCAGCATGGTCCTCAAGCTGAGGAAGGTCTTCTACAATAAGGGTCACAGGGGTAGAGTCACCCACTACCAGAAGGTCACAGATTCTTTGGAAGCTCCGGGAAGGTTCAACCGCACAGACAGCGACCATTACAGAAAAAAGAAACACAAATCATCCTGGCACAAAGGACGCCGCACGGACAGGGAGTTTTCTTTCAGTTCGTATTCTCAAAGCCATCCGTTCCTCTCCAAAAAACACAGACGCAGATGGGTCCTGCGCTCCGCCGTGCAGTCTGCCCGTCTGGCCATGGAGAACAGATATCCTGACCTGGTGGGAAAGAGGATTCGGCATTTGTATGAGGAAAATGACAAAACAGAAGTGTGGTATAGAGGAGTGGTGCTGCGCATCCATGAGCCACATACAGACCCACTGAAAACTGTGTTCGAGGTCAAATATGATAGTGAGCCCGAGTGGCAGTACTATCTTGAGCTGCTCTTAGACTATAAGAAAGGATGGTTGAAAGTGGAGGACTAATTATTGACGGTATTAATGTTTTAATTTTCACCTGAGAACTGAATTCATTCAAAAATGTGAATATGCTTTGAATTGATGAGCAGCGAAGCAGTCAAAAGTCTTGAATTATTCTTTGCAACCCAAAAACTTGACATAACATGATATTGTTGTATGTAAGCAGTGTATGTTCAGTTTCAACTCTCCTTTGTGTTTCTGGTGTCAATAATGTTTCAGTTGCTACTGTGAAGTTGTTGCCCTTTTTCTAACGCCGAGTTGTTGGCAAACATTCCCAACAGGTGACATGTCGGTAACCGTGTTTAAGCTTTCCATGTAATTGGATGAAAGGGAATGCTGTATAGCAAGATGTTTAACAGTTTACAGAATTATTTTACATTGGCTGCTGTCACGTGTTATATACCTGATTTTTAACACCTTTGGAAAAATGTAATCTATTTGGGTTGTTCAAATTCATCAGTGCCTTTTTTATTAACGTACAGCACATACATTTTTTAAGTTAAAAAAGGTAATTGCAACTTATACTACCATTCATATGTACATTTTTATGTTTTTAAAAGAAGTCTCAAGATGAAGGCTGCATTTATTTGATCAAATACAGTAAAAACTAATATTGTGAAATATTACAATTTTAAAAAACTTTCCTGTTTTAATATATTTAAAAATGTAATTAATTACTGATGGAAAAGATGAATTTTCAGCAGCTTGAAAAGAAATCATGCGGATTTGTTGCTCAAAAACTTTTTTTTTTTTTTTTAACTCTTGAGCTGCTTAATATTTTAGTGGAAACCATAATACATTTTTCCAGGATTTTTGTAATTTCAGCAGAACAAAAACTATTTAAAAATATTTTGTAACATTGTAAATGTTTTACTGTCACTTTTGCTCCATTTAATGTGTCCTTGCTGAAGAAAGGTATCCTTTAAAAAAAAAAAAAAATGCTGCACCCAAACTTTGTATCTCAAATTTTGACTAAGCTCTGTTACCTTATTTTTTCTAAAATAAGTGGAAGTGGAATGAGTGGTTTCCTTGTGAACTTATGAACTTCTCCTGCAACAACAACAAAAAAAAGTTTAAAGTGCTACTCTTTATAGAAATTTCATAGTGATTTCTTCTACATCCCATTTGTCTTGTAGGTTTAATTTTCAAAAGAAATTGCAAAATAAACTCTTAAAGCGATAGTCCACCCAAAAATGAAAATTGTCATTTACTCAACCTTATGTCGTTCCAAACCTGAACACAAAAGAAGATATTTTGAAAAACCAAACAGTTGTTGGTCCCCATTGACTTCCGTAGTAGGGGAAAAAAATACTATGCAAGTCAGTGGGGACCATCAACTGTTTAATTACCAGCATTCTTCAAAATATCTTCTTTTTTGTTCAACATAAGAAAGAAACTGATTTGAAAGTGACATGAAGGTGAGTAAATGATGACAATTTTCATTTTTGGGTGAACTATCTCTTTAAGTCTGGTGGCAAATCTTGTTATCTTAAAGTGCCCCTATTATGGGTTATGAAAGGTTCATATTTTGGTTTTGGGAGTCCCCAACAACAGGTTGACATGCATGCAAGGTTAAAAAACACTTTCATTGTCTTATAATATCCATTTATGTTTTCCTTTTTTGCTCAATGACTCTCAGACGGTTCGCTCAACGATTCATTTTTCCAAACCCCTCCTTTGCGTGATGCTAAACTGCGGTGATTGGTCTGATGATGACCCAGTCTGTTGTGATTGGTCTACTGCGTGCAGCGCATGTCAATAACGGAACGCCCATCACCATTACTAGCCCACAGCTTGGTGGTAAACACCCAAACAGCCATGGTATATGCGTTAGCCCAATGCAGAAACGTATTGATCAAGCACTGCAGTTTGTACACCAACGTATTGCTCTATTCCTTATCAGAACTCCAAGTAATAACGACAAACATTCACTATTCATCGACACATTTCTAGACAATTGCGAGCGAACAGATATTGCTGTTAGCCGGTTAGACAGAGACCTACAAGCTGCGCGGAGCAAACACAACACACACAACTAAATATGTATTTTGCATGCTACAGTACGGAGTACATGACAGCAACCGTTTTTAAAATAATTACTCCACTTTCAGAATAACAATTTCCTGATAATTTACTCAACCCCATGTCATCCAAGATGTTCATGTCTCTCTTTCTTCAGTCGCAAAGAATTTAAGGTTTTTGAGGAAAACATTCCAGTATTTTTCTCCATATAGTGGACTTCAGTGGTGCTCAACGTATTTCTCCAAAACCCTACAGTGGTGATACTGGTTAGGCTTTTTGTCTAGAGTTTTTAAGGTCTGTTTATAAAGAGATTTTAAAGGTTTAATAACAGTTTCCCCTGCTTGACCCCAACATGTCAGACAGTATGTCAGATGAGAAAAGATTGTAGCATGCATAAAAGTCTTGGCTACATCAGTGGGTAGACATTGTCTAATTTGTCAATAATTTAGGGCATAAGGGTCTTATCTAGCAAAACGATCTGTCATTTTCTTAAAAAAAAAAAAAAAAAAACTAATATTTCTACACTTTTTAACCACAAATGCTTGTCTTGTCGCGAATGTGTACTCTGTCTGTGACTCTGTGTACAACGGTTCAAGACAGGGTATGTCTAAAAACTCACAACACTTTTCTCCTCCAACTTCAAAATCGTCCTACATCGTTGTTTTACCTTTTTTTATTTCGTAAAGGGTGTTTGACCCTCCTTGCACGTTTACTTTGTAAACACTGGGTCGGTGCTTCTGTAGCGATGTAGGATGATTTTGACGTTGGAGGAGAAAATGAGTTGGGAGTTTTTAGACATACCCTAACTGTACCCTAACGGATTTACCCTCACAGTGAGTGCAGAGCACAGCGTCTTTTCCACAGGAATCCGCTACGGTGTTTGAGGGAGGGGCGGTTCAAGTTTTCCCGGGTCTGCGCCTACAGTCTATGGTCTGCGCGCGCAACGAGTGGGCGGCATAAATATGCTAATGTTTAATGTTCACGTCATACTTGAAACCATAGACATAATAAAACAGCTTAAAGTCCGCTTGAACCGGAAGTTGCTGCCGACTTTATTTCACTGTAGTGACGTATTTCCATCTGAAACGGAATATTGAATAGAGGGCATGTTTTTATTTTTGAGCTCCTCCTCTCTGTCTCTCACTCATAGCAAACTAACGGTTGGAGGGGTGTGTTTAAGGATATTCTGCTCAAGCCGTCAAACTGACGTCATCAGAAAAGGAATGCCATTCCAGAGCAGAAGTAAATGTTCAGATTTTGATTAAAGATTACGAAGACAAACAATTTTTTTCAGCGGATTAACTTGCACGGATTAATTGTTTACATCAAGACTAGCAATGTGTGCTAGTAAAGTAAATAAAGTCAATTTTGATTTCATGCGGACTTTAAGATTCGTTTTAAAGACAACTAATTTTCATGACTCGGAGTTGACTCTTTCTTTTGAAAGACAAAAACTTCATACACGGTGCACTTCTAGATTTAAAACTTTGCAGGATGTTTTCATTCACTTAGAGCTGTTACACACTGCATTAAAGGTCATTTTCAAAAATCCATAATAGGGGCACTTTAAAGGGGTCATATGATGTTGCTAAAAAGAACATTATTTTGTGTATTTGGTGTAATGAAATGTGTTTATGCGGTTTAAGGTTAAAAAAACACATTATTTTCCACATACTGTACATTACTGTTTCTCTATGCCCCGCTTTTCTGAAACGCGTAGATTTTTACAAAGCTCATCGTTCTGAAAAGCGAGGTGTGCT